>NC_136273.1:102440643-102483143 GCF_964187855.1 Myxine glutinosa
GTTAAGGTGAATCTTCGTCTCTGTTTCTCTGTGCCTTCTAAATAAAAGGCTGCACATTTTGTTCTTACTTCCAACCTGTTCGGTACGTCTTTTCTCCATTGGCCTAGCATCATCCGGGACCGAATTTGGCTAGACTCAGGTCCATAAATCTCGTGGGGTAACGCCGGTTTCCACACCGTGCAAAACCGCTCAGCACGCAATTGAATAAGGTGTGTGAAAGTGAGGATTCAATCGCCGTCTTCGTTGACGTGTGCACCTTGAACCCCTGGACCCTCCCGCAACAATATATATATATATATATATATATATATATATATATATATATATATATATATATATATATATATATATATATATATATATATATATATATATATATATATATATATCTGTGAGAAATAGCAGAAACTCCACAATACGAGCAGCGTGCCTCATTTGCATTAAATAAATAATCGGAAGAAATTAAATAAGTAGTGGGCGTAGCTTCAAGACGGTCGATGTTTTATTTTCGACAAGCTTTCGACCAACAGGTCTTCTTCATCGACAAGAACAGCAGGTATGCATACAAGACAGGTATGTCTTGGTAGAAAAGGTAGAAAATATCAAGGCTTTCGATGGGGGAAGATAAGGTATGGTGGTGAACAGCTGTTTTAAAGACCTGGAGAGAGGAGTGGGATTGAAGAGAGTGGGGGAGTTTGTTCCAGAGGCGGGAGAAAAGAGGAATGAAAGAGTGAAGGTGAACAGAGAGTCTTGATTTTGGCAATTTCACCATAAGAGGGTTGCTGGCAGATCTTGCGCGACCTGTAGGAATATTTGGGGGACAGAGCACAGAGAGAGCTGGGGGAGCTAGGCCGGAGAGGAGTCGGTAGAAGACAGAAAGACCACCAACCTGCCTGCGGTGAGCAAGTGAAAGGCCCTCGGAGTTAGCTTCATCGCAGGAGATTCCAAGGATTCTGAAAGCTTTGGTTTCAACAGCGTGAAGACGAGCTAGGTGTGAGGCAGGAGCACCAGCCCAGAGGGGAGAACAGTATTCCATTGTGCTGCGGATGAAAGCCTTGTATGGGGTGAGGAGCTCAGGTGTGCCAAGGTAGGACTTCGCACGACGGAGGATGCCCAGTCGGCGACTGGCTTTGGAGGCCAGCTTGGAAATGTGGTTTTCCCAGGAAAGATCATGGCAGATAGTGAGACCCTAAAGCTTGAGTGACAGAACTTCTTGGAGAGGATTGTTGAGAAAGTAGATGAGAGGGTTGTCCAGTCGGTCTTTTCGGAGAGACATAGTGAGAGTGTGAAATTTTCCCTCTGTACCAGCAATGTGGACCTAAGAAGAGATCATTCTCCCTCTGTACCAGCAATTTGGACATCAGAAGAGATCATTTTCCCTCTGTACCAGCAATGTGGACCTAAGAAGAGATCATTCTCCCTCTGTACTAGCAATGTGGACCTAAGGAGAGATCATTCTCCCTCTGTACCAGCAATGTGGATATAAGGAGAGATCATTCTCTCTCTGTACCAGCAATGTGGACATAAGAAGAGATCATTCTCCCTCTGTACCAGCAATTTGGACCTAAGGAGAGATCATTCTCCCTCTGTACCAGCAATGTGGACCTAAGAAGAGATCATTCTCCCTCTGTACCAGCAATGTGGACCTAAGAAGAGATCATTCTCCCTCTGTACCAGCAATGTGGACCTAAGAAGAGATCATTCTCCCTCTGTACCAACAATGTGGACCTAAGAAGAGATCATTCTCCCTCTGTACCAGCAATGTGGACCTAAGAAGAGATCATTCAACTTTTTGAACATCTGTCGTTGTTCACACAATACAAATGATCCTGTTTTTGAGCGATCATTTGGAAACATTAAAATATATGTTTTCAAGTGACCACTTGTCCTTTCAACAAAGTGTGCTCGTTAAAGACAAATTGTCACTTCAAGGACATCACTTCATCACATTGATAATAATGCTTCTCGGGTGCACATAGATCATGTTTATTGAAAGCAATTGATTGCCCAATTGAAAGGTCGTGCAAAACAGCTTTAGCTCTTTCTCTTAACAAATGGCGAAGTGATTTCTTCGATGAGTTTAGCAAGTTTTGAAGAGTGATGGATTTCTACAATCTGTCTTTTCAAAAGATGGATTATGTCGGCCATGGTTTCTTTCTTGCTTTGTTCATTTGCCGAATTCCTTGTTTTATTGAGTGCAGTCACCATGATTGGACATTTCAACAGAAACCTTATTGTATAATATGGTTTTATAAAATTTTAAACAAAAATAAAACCATTAAAATGAAGTCACCATATATTATTTACAAGTTTATGTGAAGCTGCGAATTTTCCAAACACCCACAGGTGTACAAGGCATGTATTTTATTCTGTACATTTTCTTCCCCACAAAATTCTTATTTTGAAAATTTTATTTTCTCAATTCGGTAGTTGTTGAGGACGCCCAGGATGCCCACCTCCAAAGCCAGCATGTTGAGGTACATTTAATGTCTAAAATGAAACACAAAATTGAACAGCATGCGTCACATCCCAACGGAAGGGACCGCAGGTGCAACCATCCAAATGGAAGGGACTGCAGGTGCAACAATCCCAACGGAAGGACTGGACCGCAGGTGCAACCATCCCAACGGAAGGGACCGCAGGTGCAACCATCCAAATGGAAGGGACCGCAGGTGCAACCATCCAAATGGAAGGGACTGCAGGTGCAACCATCCCAACGGAAGGACTGGACCGCAGGTGCAACCATCCCAACAGAAGGGACCGCAGGTGCAACCATCCCAACGGAAGGACTGGACCGCAGGTGCAACCATTCCAACGGGAGGACCGCAGGTGCAACCATCCCAACGGAAGGGACCGCAGGTGCAACTATCTCAACGGAAGGACTGGACCGCAGGTGCAACCATTCCAACGGGAGGACCGCAGGTGCAACCATCCCAATGGAAGGACCGCAGATACAACCATCACAACGGAAGGGACCGCAGGTGCAACCATCACAACGGGAGAACCACAGGTGCAACCATCACAACGGGAGAACCACAGGTGCAACTATCACAACGGAAGGGACCGCAGGTGCAACCATCACAACGGGAGAACCGCAGGTGCAACCATCACAATGGGAGAACCGCAGGTGCAACCATCTCAACGGGAGAACCGCAGGTGCAACCATCACAATGGGAGAACCGCAGATGCAACCATCCCAATGGAAGACCCTTTCGACCCCAAGATCCTGAAGACCCCCAAAGACCCTGAAGACCCCTCAATACCCCCCAAGACAAGACCCTTAAGACCACATTTACCTTTAAGACCCTTTACATAGTTTTGACACTTTGAGATCCCTTCACCCTTCCAACCTTTTACACCCCTTAAGTCCCTTTTGACCCCTTAGACCTTAACACCATTTATACCCCTTACATTCTTCAGACTGATTAGACAGCTTGGACACTTGACCATTTAGAGCTTGGCACCACTTGGACCTTTTTAGATTGCAAATAAATTTACAAATAAATAATATCACTGATATTACAAATAAATTATAAATAAATAATATCACTGATATTACAAATAAATTTACAAATAAATAATATCACTGATATTACAAATAAATTACAAATAAATAATATCACTGATATTACAAATAAATAATATCACTGATATTACATAAATTACAAATAAATAATGTCACTGACATTACAAATAAATAATATCACTGATATTACAAATAAATTACAAATAAATATTATCACTGAATTACAAATAAATTACAAATAAATAATATCACTGATATTACAAATAAATTACAAATAAATAATATCACTGATATTACAAATAAATTACAAATAAATAATATCACTGATATTACAAATAAATTTCAAATAAATAATCACTGATATTACAAATAAATAACAAATAAATAATATCACTGATATTACAAATAAATTACAAATAAATAATATCACTGATATTACAAATAAATTACAAATAAATAATATCACCTATATTACAAATAAATTACAAATTAATAATATCACTGATATTACAAATAAATAATATCACTGATATTACAAATAAATTACAAATAAATATTTTCACTGAAATACAAATAAATTACAAATAAATAATATCACTAATATTACAAATAAATTAAAAATAAATAATATCACTGATATTACAAATAAATTACAAATAAATAATATCACTGATATTACAAAGAAATTACAAATAAATAATATCACTGATATTACAAATAGATTACAAATAAATAATATCACTGATATTACAAATAAATTACAAATAAATAATATCACTGATATTACAAATAAATTACAAATAAATAATATCACTGATATTACAAATAAATTACAAATAAATAATATCACTGATATTTCAAATAAATTACAAATAAATAATATCACTGATATTACAAATAAATTACAAATAAATAATATCACCGACATTACAAATAAATTACAAATTAATAATATCACTGATATTACAAATAAATTACAAATAAATAATATCACTGATATTACAAATAAGTTACAAATTAATAACATCACTAATATTACAAATAAATTACAAATTAATAACATCACCAATATTACAAATAAATTACAAATTAATAACATCACCAATATTACAAATAAATTACAAATTAATAACATCACTAATATTACAAATAAATTACAAATAAATAATATCACTAATATTACAAATAAATTACAAATTAATAACATCACCGATATTACAAATAAATTACAAATAAATAATATCACTGATATAACAAATAAATTACAAATAAATAATATCACTGATATTACAAATAAATTACAAATAAATAATATCACTGATATTACAAATAAATTGCAAATAAATATCACCAATATTACAAATAAATTTGTACAAAATAAATGTTTGTATTATGATTGATGGAAACTCAAATTCAGTCAGGTCATTATCCTCAGGTAAAACAAGCCCATGCCTCTGCAGTGATGTGTGGTGAGACGAGTGTAGCGAGCCGATCCACTCCAGTAAAATCAAGGTGAGCACTCTCTTTATATATTGGGGGAAGTTAAGTGACTGTTACTCCTGATCCAGGTGAGCTTCAGAACGTGCAATTATATGGTATGTGCCATGTGTGAAACTATGGAAAAGAAGTGACATTCCATAGCTTGTAGAAAATGCCAAATACGTTTCTGAAACGTATTCTGAAACAATGTACACCTGATACCATGCAACAATACAAAATAAGGGCATTCAAAAAATCTCGTGTGCGTGCTGGACTACCCTTGTGTTCTTAGGAGGAACGTGGTAATGCTCTAGAAAAGTTCATACAAAGGTGCGCCAATTTGATTCATACACCTGCATGAAGAAGTAAATGTCCATGGAACACCAGGAGAGAGATAATACGAATTCCATCCCATCCTGTTTCGAATGTCATTACAATGAAACCAACATCTCTTTGTTTATGAAGCACCTGGCCGTGCGGACAAGTCAACCTGCAAGATGGAATCTTTTCAGCCACCTGGAAGCATTCATTGCAATGCGGAGGCTCACACCATGTTCCGTTTGCATGATTGTGGTAATCGTCCTGCCACAGTTTGATTTTCAGGTTGAAACACACCTTGAATGATGTTTCTATGAGACTCCAATGGGAAAATTGTAAGGAGAAATTACTGACATGCCCAGGTGTTCATGGCGTGATGCGAATTGGAGCAACACACTTTTCCTGATATGTCCGCAAGCAGTGGAATGCTGAAAAGGGCTGCAGATTGAGCACGAAAATGAGGGTGAAGTGGCAACGAGCTTCCTACCAGCTAATTTTGATATTTTAAATAAAGTATGGGCCCTGACTACTTCACACACCAAAAATACCCAGAATCCCCTTGGTGGAACATGTGCAAGTGACGTCATCAAGGTGGCCTCCATTTTTATTAAGTTTTTGTATTTTATTTTTACATTGAGGGTCTCTGTGTCCTGATCTGTAATAAAATGATACTAGCATCTGATTTAAATATTCTATTTAATAATATTAATGTTTAATGAGACTTAAAAATAATATTATTAATGATATTTAATAATATTTAAAATAATACTTAAATAATATTTAAATAATAAATTAATTTAAATGCATGTATTACAAATGCATGCATGCTTGCAATGCATTTAAATGCATTTAAATGCAGATATGTGGAATGCAAATGCAATGCAAATGCAAATGCAATGCAATGCAAATGCAATGCAAATGCAATGCAGATAAATGCATCGCCTCACGGCGAGGTCACGTCTTTTCGAAGCTGTTCCATGCGCTCACGCTTTCGAAGCTAAGTAATCTTTCACAATTGTGTTTTTGTCGAGACTATATCTATCTTTCGGTGTGTGTACCTATAGCGTGTCCTTAGGAAAATTTTCGGTGCTAATTTTTCGTACATGTATACACAATCGTCGGTTAATGCGTATCGAGTATTCTGAGGCCTTGTACTCGTAAGCTTAGGCTACCGTACCGTCTCCGACCTTGTGGTATTGTTTTTTCTCAGTGGTTCGTCGAATGCGCTGCAATTATTTTCGTTCTCTGTTTCGTCCCAGTCGTTCACCCCCATACCTCCTTGTTTAATATCTCTACTCAAAAAAAAACAAACCCAAAAACATTTTCCTTCTCAGGTCTTATTCGTATAATTGTTGTTCTTGTTTGTTCATTCGTTCTTCGTTCACGTTGTTCGCAATCACGCGATCACGTGGTTAGAAATGTATAATCTCTCCCCTGAACAACTATTTTCTCTCATATATTATAACACCTTTTTCTTCTTCTCCTACAAAAGGATGCTTTCGTCTTGCTCACCAAATCTATTCATTCCAAAATAAATAAATAATACCATCTCTTTCAGTTCCTCTTTTCTACATTCCCTAAACTCTCCAGAACTCCACCCCTCCTTCAGCGTCCTCAAACGTATTTTTGACTCGAAGGTCTCAAACACATTTTGCAAAAAATGTTCGTTTCCCATGAATCGTACACTTTTCAAAATCCAATCTCAGCCCTCCCCTCCAAATCTTCCCCATCCCCCCTTCCCTCCAAAACTTCCCCATCCCACCTACCCTCCAAAACTTCCCCATCACCCCTCCCCTCCAAATCCTCCCCATCACCCATCCCTTTCAAATCTCCCCACTTGCCCCTTCCCTCCCCTCCCTCCTAAACTCCCCCAAAACCCCTCCCCTCCGAGACTCTCCCTCGCTCCTCCCCTCCTAGACTCCCCTCTCACCCCTCCTCCTCAAAGCATCCTCCCTGCTTCTTCCCCCTTCCAACTTTCACCTTCATCTCCCCCAACCTTCTGCCTCGCTCTTCCCCCTCCTCAAATAACACCTCACTGTGCCTCACCCAATCTCCATCAAACCTTTTGTCCGCCCCATTCTTCCCTTTCTCCAAGCTATTCTGAAATCTCTGAAATCTCTGACACACCTTCAACAGCTCTCCCTACCTCTTCCTCCTCTTCCATATCTTACCCTACCCCTTCCCCCCCCCCCCCCTGTTCTGTATCCAATGCTCCCCCTTCCTCTTCATTAGCGGTATGGACCTCAAACATCCGGGGCCTTCGCTCAAACCTGACTGATCTCTCCATACAGGTTGCTTCTGACAAACCAGATGTGATCTGCTTAACAGAAACTTTCCTCCTTCATGATCTCTCTGATGCCTTGGTATCTCTCCCAGGTTACCCCCTCCTCCGGTATGATAGACCTGAGCCTCGTCCTGGAGGTGGGGTTGCTATCTTTATAAAAAAAACTCTCTTCCTCACTCGCCCTCCACTGCCCTCTCTCCACCTCACCCCCAGGAATACCTTTGGCTACGGCTTCCCCTTCGCTCCCACCTTTTGTTCATATGTGTGTTGTACCGTCCACCAAACAGTGATGACTCCATCTACATCTCGCTGTCTGATAATATGGACCAACTTCTATCTACCCATCCCAACTCTCTCTTCCTCATATGTGGCGATTTCAATTGTCACCATGCCAGTTGGCTGGGTGTGGGTACCTCTCTCACAAGCCATGGCTCTTCAGCAAAGGACTTCTGCGACTCACTGGAACTGACACATTTTGTCAATTTCCCGACCCGGATCTCAGTCAACGGAGCATCTTCTCTTCTGGACTTGGTTATGACTACCTTCCCTGAAAATGTCTGCTGCTCTTCTTCTGCTCCAATCGGCTCATCTGATCATGTGCTTGTTAAAGTGGACATCTCTCTGACCATTCTCAGAGAGCCTCCTCAGCATCGACGAGTCTGGCATTTCACTCAGGCCAACTGGCACAGTCTTCAAGCAGCCATCAATCATCTGGACTGGTCTCCCATCTCTTCCGCCTCTGACATCAACTCATCCTGGGAATTCTTTCAAAGTAAATTGCTCTCTCTCATGCACAGATTTATCCCATCTCGTCTTCAGTTGTCATACCCTTCCTCCCGTCCATGGTACACGGAATCTTGTGGTGAGGCTGTTGCCCATAAACAACTTGCTTTCGTCTCCTGGAAAGCAAATCCAACGGAAGGAAATCTCATTTCCTTTCACAAAGCCCGAAACAAGTGTGTGTCCACCCTCAGGAGAGCCAGGAAACAATATCTCTCCGTTCTCAAGACCGAACTCTCTTATCTGTCTCCCTCTTCCAAATCCTGGTGGCGTCTGGTCAAATCTGTTGCTGGTGTTTGTTCCCCCTCCATCCCCTCCCTTCCCTGAAATGGCTACATGGCTGACTCCGCACATGAAAAAGCTGAATGCCTCAACTCTGTGTTTGCCTCTAAATCTTGTGTCCCAAACCCATCCCTCTCTGTACCCACTGTACCCAGTCGTACCCAGCTGCTCCTGGACTCTGTGTCCTTTCCTCCTGACAAGGTGGAAAAGTTTCTGTCAACCCTCGACTCTGATTCTGCAACTGGTCCTGACGGCATCAGCCCCCGGGTCCTAAAATCATGTTCTTCCGCTCTTTCACTCCCTCTTTCTGTTCTCTTCACCCTCTCTTTTGCTCAAGGTCATCTGCCATCTGCTTGGAAATCAGCCAACATCACCGCTTTGCACAAAAAGGTGCAAAAACAGATCCTAGCAACTACAGACCAATCAGCCTTCTCCCAATTATCAGCAAAGTCATGGAATCCATCATTGCTTCAGATATGAAATCTTTCCTCTTCTCCAATGGCTTGAGCTCTGACCATCAATTTGGTTTCAGACCTGGTCACTCTACTCTGGACATGCTGCTTCTGCTTTCTCAACAATGGATGGAGGTCCTCAACGCCAAACAGTAAATTAGAGCTGTCTCCCTTGACATTTCACGTGCCTTCGATACGGTCTGGCACCCCGCTCTGCTCACCAAACTCTCCTCCTTTGGTATCCATGAAAATCTCCATGCATGGCTGGCGGACTTCCTCTCTGGTCGTAGTCAACGTGTGGCCCTGAATGGGTTTCTCTCATCTCCTCTTCCTGTTCAGGCTGGAGTTCCCCAAGGCAGTGTTCTGGGTCCTGTGCTTTTTCTGGTCTTCATCAATGATCTCTCTGACTCTCTTGAAAATCCTCTCTATCTCTTTGCTGACGACTCTAGTCTATGTCGCTCCATTCCTCATCCCTCAAATCGGCAGTCTGCAGCCTCCTCACTCTCTGCAGACCTGGACAAAATCACAGACTGGGCAAACAAATGGAATATGTCTTTCAATCCTGACAAATCTCACACTCTTACGATGTCTCTCCGAAAAGACCGACTGGACAACCCTCCCATCCACTTTCTGAATAATCCTCTCCAAGAAGTTCTGTCACTCAATCTTTTGGGTCTCACTATCTGCCATGATCTTTCCTGGGAAAACCACATTTCAAATCTGGCCTCCAAAGCCAGTCGCCGACTGGGCATCCTCCGTCGTGCGAAGTCCTTCCTTGGTACACCTGAGCTCCTCACCACTTACAAGGCTTTCATCCGCAGCTCTATGGAATACTGCTCTCCCCTCTGGTCTGGTGCTCCTGCCTCACACCTAGCTCGTCTTCACGCTATTGAAACCAAAGCATTCAGAATCATTGGAATCTCCCGCGATGAAGCTAACTCCAAGGGCCTTTCACTCACTCACCGCAGGCAGGTTGGTGGTCTTTCCGTCTTCTACCGACTCCTCTCTGGCCTTGCCCCCCCCCCCCCCCAGCTCTCTCTGGGCTCTGTCCCCCAAATATTCCTACAGGTCGCACAAGATCTGCCTGCAACCCTCTTATGGTTAAACTGCCAAAATCAAGACTCTCTGCTCACCTTCACTCCTTCATTCCTATTTTCTCCCGCCTCTGGAACAAACTCCCTCACTCTCTTCAATCCCACTCCACCCTCCAGGTCTTTAAAACAGCTATTCACCACCATCTCTTATCTTCCCCCATCAAAAACCTTGATCTTTTATACCCCCACTAATTTCGGTCCCCTTGTGTTTTATACCTTCCCCCCACCCCCTTCCCACGCCTCCTCCCCCCAAGCCCTATCCCTCCCACACTTCTCCCTGCTCTCAAATGTTGTGTTTGTGTGCTTCCCCCCCCCCCCCCCTTCTCTGCCCATCTTGTCTGCCGCTTCCTCTTTTTATATATTTTGTTTGTCTGGTTGATTTGTTTGTGGAATAAATGTTAGCTCTTTCACGAGCCTCGATTCAGTATACAAAAAAAAAGAAAAAAAAAAAGCCCACTTCGAGGTGTCAGTGTTCGTATTTGATCAGCAGGCTCGTTACCCGAGAAACAGGCCTCGGAAATTGCTGAAACATGATGCCGTACTGACACTTTTCAGCCACAAATCCCACACAGTTCCCGTAACAGCCCTCTATGGTTCGGAAACCTAATGCTCAAATACAAAGACATGTTATCTTAACGCTTTTCCCATAATATTGTTACGTGTATGGGGTAGGCAATGAAATACCTTAGTCCAGATAGGATTGTATAGATTAGCGCGTGCCATATGCCGTGTAGCCACCTTCATGTACCTAAGTCAGGCCCGGATGTCCTTGTAAGTGTTATGTGTCTCCATGGCGAGGGGTAGAACTGTGCAAATAGTTAGGGTATAAGGGTAAATTTCCTGTGTGTAAATGCTTCTGTAGTTTTTCCCTTAGTTCTTATAAAGCACACTCAGCCAGCCATGTGATCGGCACGTAATTGTAAAAGAACATTATTGTCGACGATACCCAGACACCACTACAACACCCAGCGAATCTTCTCGATGGGCACCAGGTGTGGCCGTGAGGCCATACCCTGAAGGACGATCGGTTGGGACAATTCGGTGGTGCTTGGTGATTGGAGTGAGTGTGACGTCAGAGAGAACATTCTAGCATCAGAGGAAAAAGGGACACGTCCCGCCATTTTCTCTCTCTTGGTCCTGGTTTCATCGCGAGCAGTTGCATTCTCTCTTGGTCTGGGCTCTGGCCTTGATCACGAGCGGTCACACTTCCCTGTCTCTCTCTCTCTTGGTCCGGGCTCTGGGCTTTATCACGAGCAGTCGCACTTCCCTGTGTCTCTCTTGGTCCTGGGTTTCATCGCGAGCAGTCACATTCTCTCCTGGTCCAGGCTTCATTGCGAGCAGGCGCATTTTCTCTCTCTCTCATGGTCCTGGGTTTCATCGCGAGCAGTCACATTCTCTCTTGGTCCGGGCTCTGGGCTTCATCATGAGCGGTCGCACTTCCCTGTCTCTCTCTTGGTCCTGGCTTTTATCGCGAACAGTCGCATTCTTTCCTGATCCGGGCTTCGTCGCGAGCAGTCACATTCTCTATTGGTCCTGGCTCTGGGCTTGATCACGAGCAGTCGCACTTCCCTGTCTCTCTCTGTCTGGTGGAAGCGGCCGCATATCTCTCTCTCTCTCTCTCTCTCTCTCTCTCTCTCTCTCTCTCTCTCTCTCTCTCTCTCTCTCTCTCTCTCTCTCTCTCTCTCTCTCTCTCTCTTTCTCATGCTAGTTTGGTGAAAGTGGTCGCGACATTATTCTCTCTCTCCCTGGGCCATCGAAGGAGGAGGGATTTTGGCTACCTTGTGCGGATCAGCTGGTTGCGGTGCGACTTCTCGCCCTCAGGCATTTTCCCGTGCATGACCTGGGACCCAGTCGATGACAATCAGGGTTCGAGGGTTGTGTGAGGGAGACCAGAGCTGAGTATCAGCCAACACACACTACACATTTATTTTTACTTTCGTTTATTTCTCCCTGTGCCATGTAATCGAGTCTGAATGGAGGGTCCCTCATTTAGAAATTTAGTTTACCGTACCTTCTGTTATCCTGGCATTGATTTTTATTGAACCTTTATTTGTTACAATTTTTAATCCCTTGTGTTATGTCTTGTTTATTTGTCGTGGGTTTGAGGACGCCCAGTGAAATCCATTCAGGTAAGCCTTTCTACCCTCCACCCCCCGCGTGTATAAAAGGAACCGCCATCGTTTGGGTATACGCCTCGGAGTTAAAGCTCACTTGGTCATTTGTCGCCCTGAGGTCTTCACTACAGGGTAGACACACGACAATATTATCCTTTGCAACTTCGTCGATATCACTAGTTGTGTAGAGACAGTTCTCTAGTAATGTACATACTACCCCTACGTTATATTCTACGAGCATAGTAGACAAGTACTGCTATGCCCCCTCCCCCCCCCCCCCCCCCCATGCCCTTTGCCCCAGGACGGTCAACTTGACATGTATTTTTTTTTTCATGATTATTGCAATAAACTATTTCACTCCCACAAATATATATGATCAAAAGGGTGCTTCTCCTTTCTCTACCGTTAAGTAAAATAAAAGTAGTCATTGATCCATTGGGATATTATTGCTTTCGGCTTCTCGGTCTTTAGCTTCCAGAGCCATCCGCTCGGCCTACTAGCTAGTATTGTGCCATTGCTAGTGGTGCTAGACACGGGCGAGACTTACGTGTTGACTTGAAGCCAGGCCCATGTTAGCCAAGCTCAGAGCTAGTCCTCAAGTAGTTGTCTTCATCCCGATCTGGAAGTAAACACACAATAATGAACATTCAGTGATTTGATATCTCAATACAACACAACAACAACATGCATCTCAATACAATCGTGATTTTGCGTTTCCACCTGAACGACGCCGCTTTGATGCATCCTGAGGTGGGTGGGAAATTTCATAAATTTCCCAATGTAATTATGATTTCGACTTTGTATTTGTAAGCGTTTGATATCCGCTCTTGTTCACTGGCAGATTAGTCCGTATTGGTTATCATGTCAGATCGATCAATATGTGTTTACATCACGAGAGTTTGTAACATTGTATTTTGTTATATTAATGGTATATTATTTATTTGTGATTGGAATGATGCTGTTTGGAATGAAAATATAGAGATCGAGTTTAAAGCAGAATGAGTAAGTGATGTGAGGGTGTGCACCTGTGACATTCGCGGATTTGCCATTTACAGTTTCGTCATTCGGCATATTTTATAAACAATATTGAAATTATATCTTTAGAAACAAAATATTTTGTAATGCAAAATTTACAGGAAATGTGTAGGTGCTAATTTGGCTGGTAAATTGACACAAGGTGCACACTTTTGAGTTGTGCACCTGTGACGTCAGGTGAATAGACGGAAGTATCTCATTTACATAACGGAAGTGAAAATAGTCTGATTTTAAAACACAATTATCCGACTTGTCATTCTCCCGAAAAATGTATTTCTGTGCTAATGGGTCGGGGATTATCATCCTTTAAACATATCTCTTTTTAAAATGTCATGATTGTGTCCCTTTAATCCACGGAGGTATTTTAATCTCGGCACTCTGATCGCACCATCCCTCCGTACCTTGGTGCCGACTTCTCCATTCTGGATTCGCTGCGCGGCTGTTCGATAGATCGTTCAATCACAGATTTCTTGATTCCAGATTCGCTGCGCGACTCACCCAATCACTCCAGGCTTACTCCCATTTGGCTTCCCAACCCACAAATTATTCGAGCAATCCGTCCGAGACATGAAGGCCTGATATTGCTCCCTGTGTCCCCCCTTGCACTCTACACCCGCCCCTCTCCCATCCCGACAACCAATCTCAGCGCTACATTTTCGTTGGTATCCCCGTGTTGGTTTAAAATACCTTTACTCGGTGTCGTGTACTGCTTTATTCTACCAGGTGAGTGCCATGGTGTATTGCCTCCATTTTTATACTTTGCCTCCCAGGTCCAATCAAATGTTCTTCCGAAAATGGCTTTAATATACTTAAGAAACACGCTTCAGAAATGTCCTCCCCCTTCAACAGATCTCCTGATGTCCCTGTTCTCTACTGTTGATGTGCTTCCCTCTCCCACTCCCTTTGTTATATGTTCTGTGTTAACTTTTATATGAGCCTCGATTTATTATACAGAAACAAACATAATTCTCTATTTTACAGACATGACTTACTTCTGAACATACTTTGACTTTTCAAAACGTGATTCATCTCCTGTACCATAAAATTACTCTGTGACCAAGAACCTCGAAGAGTCGTGAACTAAAGAAAGGACATGATGTGACATCCATGAAGATGAAGTTAACTTTATTAACACAATAACCACCAGTATTTGCAAACCCCGATAATACCCTCTCGGGACTCCGATCCCACACCACAAAATCCACGACTGTCCCTCTTTTGTCAAATTTTGAGTTTTCTCTTCCTCTGTGCTTCATGTTTCCTCTTCCTCGGTGCTTCATGTTTTCTCTTCCTCGGTGCTTCATGTTCTCTCTTCCTCTGTGCTCCATGTTTTCTCTTCCTCTGTGCTTCATGTTTTCTCTTCCTCTGTGCTTCATGTTTTCTCTTCCTCGGTGCTTCATGTTTTCTCTTCCTCTGTGCTTCATGTTTTCTCTTCCTCGGTGCTTCATGTTTTCTCTTCCTCTGTGCTTCATGTTTTCTCTTCCTCGGTGCTTCATGTTTTCTCTTCCTCTGTGCTTCATGTTTTCTCTTCCTCTGTGCTTCATGTTCTCTCTTCCTCTGTGCTCCATGTTTTCTCTTCCTCTGTGCTTCATGTTTTCTCTTCCTCTGTGCTTCATGTTTTCTCTTCCTCGGTGCTTCATGTTTTCTCTTCCTCGGTGCTTCATGTTTTCTCTTCCTCGGTGCTTCATGTTTTCTCTTCCTCGGTGCTTCATGTTTTCTCTTCCTCTGTGCTTCATGTTCTCTCTTCCTCTGTGCTCCATGTTTTCTCTTCCTCTGTGCTTCATGTTTTCTCTTCCTCTGTGCTTCATGTTTTCTCTTCCTCGGTGCTTCATGTTTTCTCTTCCTCTGTGCTTCATGTTTTCTCTTCCTCTGTGCTCCATGTTTTCTCTTCCTCTGTGCTTCATGTTTTCTCTTCCTCTGTGCTTCATGTTTTCTCTTCCTCTGTGCTTCATGTTTTCTCTTCCTCGGTGCTTCATGTTTTCTCTTCCTCGGTGCTTCATGTTTTCTCTTCCTCGGTGCTTCATGTTTTCTCTTCCTCTGTGCTTCATGTTTTCTCTTCCTCTGTGCTTCATGTTTTCTCTTCCTCGGTGCTTCATGTTTTCTCTTCCTCGGTGCTTCATGTTTTCTCTTCCTCTGTGCTTCATGTTTTCTCTTCCTCGGTGCTTCATGTTTTCTCTTCCTCGGTGCTTCATGTTTCCTCTTCCTCGGAGCTGGACCTACATCCACAGTGTACAAATTAATCATAGGCCATGTGGGGGAATAATTGAGTTTCCAAGTCAGCATTTCCTGGAATATCATTTTGCTTGCTCCGCTGCTAGTAAATCGAAATCAAATTTGCCCTGTTCTGTTCACCGAGTACTCCCCACCCACGTCCATATCGGCTGTTAAAACATATTTGTATCCTATTTCTATCGTTTTCCTATTGATCAAGCACTCTTGAGCAGCAGTCAAGTTGTCAATGATCCACCACACCTTTTAGGATCACGTCGGGTGCTCCGTATATTCTGGAGTACGCGTGTTTGGACCAACATGTTTACATGCAGTGAGCACGCTGATCTGGCCTATGCAGAATAGTGTGTGGGCCTACTGGTTTACATGCAGTGAGCACGCTGATCTGGCCTATGCAGAATAGTGTGTCTGCCTACTGGTTTACATGCAGGGAGCACGCTGATCTGGCCTATGCAGAATAGTGTGTGGGCCTACTGGATTACATGCAGCGAGCATGCTGATCTGGCCTATGCAGAATAGTGTGTGGGCCTACTGGTTTACATGCAATGAGCACGCTGATCTGGCCTATGCAGAATAGTGTGTGGGCCTACTGGTTTACATGCAGTGAGCACGCTGATCTGGCCTATGCAGAATAGTGTGTGGGCCTACTGGTTTACATGCAGGGAGCACGCTGATCTGGCCTATGCAGAATAGTGTGTGGGCCTACTGGATTACATGCAGCGAGCATGCTGATCTGGCCTATGCAGAATAGTGTGTGGGCCTACTGGTTTACATGCAATGAGCACGCTGATCTGGCCTATGCAGAATAGTGTGTGGGCCTACTGGTTTACATGCAGTGAGCACGCTGATCTGGCCTATGCAGAATATTGTGTGGGCCTACTGGTTTACATGCAGTGAGCACGCTGATCTGGCCTATGCAGAATAGTGTGTCTGCCTACTGGTTTACATGCAGGGAGCACGCTGATCTGGCCTATGCAGAATAGTGTGTGGGCCTACTGGATTACATGCAGCGAGCATGCTGATCTGGCCTATGCAGAATAGTGTGTGGGCCTACTGGTTTACATGCAATGAGCACGCTGATCTGGCCTATGCAGAATAGTGTGTGGGCCTACTGGTTTACATGCAGTGAGCACGCTGATCTGGCCTATGCAGAATAGTGTGTGGGCCTACTGGTTTACATGCAATGAGCACGCTGATCTGGCCTATGCAGAATAGTGTGTGGGCCTACTGGTTTACATGCAATGAGCACGCTGATCTGGCCTATGCAGAATAGTGTGTGGGCCTACTGGTTTACATGCAGTGAGCACGCTGATCTGGCCTATGCAGAATAGTGTGTCTGCCTCCTGGTTTACATGCAGGGAGCACGCTGATCTGGCCTATGCAGAATAGTGTGTCTGCCTACTGGTTTACATGCAGGGAGCACGCTGATCTGGCCTATGCAGAATAGTGTGTCTGCCTACTGGTTTACATGCAGGGAGCACGCTGATCTGGCCTATGCAGAATAGTGTGTCTGCCTCCTGGTTTACATGCAGCGAGCACGCTGATCTGGCCTATGCAGAATAGTGTGTGGGCCTACTGGTTTACATGCAATGAGCACGCTGATCTGGCCTATGCAGAATAGTGTGTGGGCCTACTGGTTTACATGCAGTGAGCACGCTGATCTGGCCTATGCAGAATAGTGTGTGGGCCTACTGGTTTACATGCAGCGAGCACGCTGATCTGGCCTATGCAGAATAGTGTGTGGGCCTACTGGTTTACATGCAGTGAGCACGCTGATCTGGCATATGCAGAATAGTGTGTGGGCCTACTGGTTTACATGCAGAGCACGCTGATCTGGCCTATGCAGAATAGTGTGTGGGCCTACTGGTTTACATGCAGCGAGCACGCTGATCTGGCCTATGCAGAATAGTGTGTGGGCCTACTGGTTTACATGCAGCGAGCACGCTGATCTGGCCTATGCAGAATAGTGTGTGGGCCTACTGGTTTACATGCAATGAGCACGCTGATCTGGCCTATGCAGAATAGTGTGTGGGCCTACTGGTTTACATGCAGCGAGCACGCTGATCTGGCCTATGCAGAATAGTGTGTGGGCCTACTGGTTTACATGCAGCGAGCACGCTGTCCAGGCGGTAAAACGGCCCTTCTGCTCCATCGTTTCAGTTTTCAAGTGTACTGTGCCCCAAGGCTGCAGAGTTTGTATCCAAGCCAACGTGAAGAGAAGTGTACGCCTCACATTATGCCTCAAAGACAGATTTAGGTTGTTTTTTGTTTTAAGTGCTGTTGATGAAGACAGCCTGGATTGCCATGCCAACTGATTTTTTTTCTGTGGCCAACCAAACTGCTCTAAGGCAACACTGAAATTGAAATCAAACCCAATGCACCAATGGCCGACGCTTCTCCACTAGTAGTTGCTGTTTACATATTGTAAAAGAGAAACAGACAGGCATGCAGACACTGAAAGACGATTTAGAGGCAAAACAAAATAAGTAAATGGACAAAACCTCAGATCACACGTGGACACAATTCGCTCTCAGGTAATAAAGACAAATCAGAGTCCATTCTGTGAGGACCGTATTCATCAAGCTCGGCTCTCCATCGCTCTTGCCAAATGTTGCATCCCAAAGGGCCTCAGTTAAATTTCTGTCCATCCTCGATCTGTGAAACCGTCATGTGTTCCAAGCTCGTTTGCAAACACCGTAAATTCGTCTTCCACTCAACACTTCTCCAAATGGTGAGAGTATTGTCCTCCTGATGCGTCCCCTGGCACGCTCCCCAGCCTTTCCGCAAATGCTCCACTCTCCCCAGCCTTTCCGCAAATGCTCCACTCTCCCCAGCTTTTCCGCAAATGCTCCACTCTCCCCAGCCTTTCCTTAAACTCTCCCCAGCTTTACCGCAAATGCTCCACTCTCTGGGGAGAGTGGAGCATTTGCGGAAAGGCTGGGGAGAGTGGAGCATTTGCGGAAAGGCTGGGGAAAGTGGCGCATTTGCGGAAAGGCTGGGGAGAGTGGAGCATTTGCGGTAAGGCTGGGGAGAGTGGAGAGTTTATGAAAAGGCTTGGGAGAGTGGAGCATTTGCGGAAAGGCTGGGGAGAGTGAAGCATTTGCGGTAAAGCTGGGGAGAGTGGAGAGTTTATGAAAAGGCTTGGGAGAGTGGAGCATTTGCGGAAAGGCTGGGGAGAGTGGAGCATTTGCCGTAAAGCTGGGGAGAGTGGAGCATTTGCGGAAAGGCTGGGGAGAGTGGAGCATTTGCGGAAAGGCTGGGGAGAGTGGAGCATTTACGGAAAGGCTGGGGAGAGTGGAGCATTTGCGGAAAAGCTGGGGAGAGTGGAGAGTTTATGCAAAAGCTGGGGAGAGTGGCGCATTTACGGAAAAGCTGGGGAGAGTGGAGCATTTGCGGAAAAGCTGGGGAGAGTGGAGCATTTACGGAAAGGCTGAGGAGAGTGGAGCATTTACAGAAAGGCTGGGGAGAGTGGAGCATTTACAGAAAGGCTGAGGAGAGTGGAGCATTTGCGGTAAAGCTGGGGAGAGTGGCGCATTTGCGGTAAAGCTGGGGAGAGTGGCGCATTTGCGGAAAGGCTGGGGAGAGTGGAGCATTTGCAGAAAGGCTGGGGAGAGTGGAGCATTTACGGAAAGGCTGGGGAGAGTGGAGCATTCACTCGCCCAAATCACAGAACATCTGTGGAAGACCATGCTCATACCATCATGTTCCACAGATGCCCCATTGGTTGTCTGGTGGGCTATAATCATACCTGTCCATGTGGTCCGATCCGCGTCCATGGACCAGTACAGCATGGCAGGTTACCACATGCTGACTATCCCAGAGTCTCAGTGAGAGGCTGCCAGGCCGCATGCCCGGGCGGTCACCACATCAGGCCGTTATTGGTCGTCCGTGCTGCCGCCACCCAAGTGCGGCCTGCAACATATCCCCCTCGTGGTCCTCATGGTGCACTATGCCCATGAGTGGCCACCTCAGACCCCCCATAGGTCTCAACCCCTTCCAGGGTCTGTTGACCCTGCTGGTCCGAGACACTCGCTCTAACCGTTAAGCCAACACCAGGCATTAATCCGCAAGAACACTTTACATGATGTTACTTTTGTGGAGGGGAGGGGTGGGTTAGAGATTACCTTAGAACAGATAAAACTGTATAGAGTAGCATGGACCGTGTGCGAGTAGGTAACCAATCTCGATGTAATAAGTAGCGACACGTCTGCTGAAGAATTGTCTGTTTGATTGTGTACCATATGCAGGACGGTGCTTGTAATAGATAGTGAGGGATTAAGTGAAGGAAATGTGTGTAAAACCTCCTGTATCCAACTACCAGGGGTGCCAGGAGACGGGGAAGAGAGAGTGGCAGAGCTAAGAATGTCACCAGAAGAGGGGCGTGGCTAAGAATGCCACCAGAAGAGGGGCGGAGCTATGAATGCCTCCAGAGGGTGGAACTATGAATGCTGCTAGGGGGAGGAGCCCAATGCCTCGAAGGGCGGAGGGTTGTCAAGGGAGACAAAGAAGGAGATGAAAAAGGCGCAAGGGGATTGCGGGAGTTCTAAGGAGAAGGAGGAGCCTGTGGCGTGCGGGGAAGGATCGTGAGAGTTCTGGGTGTTTCTGATGGGGGCAGGGAGTTCTGAAGAGAGGCTGGAGAGGGTTGTGAGAGATTTGGAGAGCACGATGAGTTTTTGATCGCACTTTGAAGCAAAGACGGTTGTCCTGCCTGCCTTCGCCCTGTGCCTGTGTTCATCGTCCTGTTTATCTCCTCATCATCTTTCCCATCACCTCATCTCACCGCGTGCTTGGGGAGCTCGTAATCCCCACAATCCTCCCTTACTACCAACACAGCTGAGTCCCCGGTTTTTCCCTTTCCCCGTTTGCAATTGTGTCCACTGTGAGGCGCCTTCGATTCCTTTAGATATATTTTCCTTCATTGTTTACCTCATTGTACATCGTTAATTGTTGTTCCTTGAATTCCTCATTTTCCCTTCCATGCCACCGTCGAATCCCCCATCGGGTGAATTTCTCTGGTTTCCATTTGTTTTGGGAAATAAACCCGTTTGGTTTTGAAAGAGATAAGGAACCTAGTGAGTCTCATCAGTCCCACGCGCAAGCGTAAAATTTGCAATGATTGACACAGTCAGAGGGAGCTAAAGTCTGTTTGGCCCATCCGTTCAGAGGTGGTGTGAATTGCCGGGAACACGACAATATCAAGTGCACTGTGGAGGGTGGATGACTGTTGAACAAAACAGTGGGAAATGAGCACTCAAAACTTCCTGTGTATTTACCCGTACTCAGCATATTTATTTAAGCAGATTACACACAAATCTCTGCAATGAACAATAATAAGGTGTGTGTGTGAAAGTGCAAGAGCTATTGGTGAATCAGCAAACAGGAAGCAAATGGTAAGCAAGATCAATTTATTTTCATTTTATTGTCGGCCGTTTTGTGTTCATTTGTGCCTCATCCGTTGTTACTGGATCCTCTGGACGTAGCTAAATGTACAGTGAGCTAATGTTGAGGGAATACACGAGGTTTTAATTGCTGGGCCGCCAAATGTTATCGTATTCCTTGAATGTGAGGTCATCATAAGCAAATTCTTGTTAGGACCAATTTTAATACGAACATTCTAAACAAGCTGTGCGTAAAATGTAATTAAAACCCAGCTTTGTGAATTCACGTTTTCAGACAGTATTAAGTTTACTCTTAAAACTGTTTCCAGACTGGGCATTCGGAGTTCATACGGGTAATTGGTTCATTGCGTTAACTACTCGAGCATAGAAACTATTTGCTCGAAGATTTAACTTACAATCTACTGTGTTGCTTAATTTGAAGTTGTGGCCACAGCTGCTTTGCATCTTGGATATCTGTATGGCCTGCATGTTTCATTGATCAAAACTTTGTATTATCTTGAACAACTGCTCCATGTCTGCACATTCACAATATATGCCAAAGTTGGTAGGCCCGATACTCTCAGTCCTTCCTCGTACCCCAGCTCCTTAGCTACAGCAACGGTGTTTGTCGCCCTTATCCACACACCTCCAATCACAGCGACATCCTTTTTCAAAAGTGGAGACCATATCACTCTTGCATACACCAAATAAGTTCTGACAGCTTTATACAATGGCACATTTTCCATAAATGTGAAACACCGAGCTAGTGTATGAGCTTATTCACCCAAGCCTCTTGAATATCGGTCATATCCGTGCCATTTTTTTTTTTTTTTTTTTGTATACAAGATCGAGGCTCGTGTAAGAGCTAACAATAATGACAAAAAAGCAAACTGACACATAAAACATGAGATAAAGGGAGCTTGAGACAAAATGGGAGGAGAGAGGGAAACACAAGTACAACAGTAGAGAACAGGGACATCGGGAGATCTGTGAGAGGGAGAGGGCTTGGGGGAAGGAGGCATGGGAAGGGGGGGGGGGGGGGGTCGAAGTGGTATAAAACACATGGACACTGCCAGCACTTCCAGGAAAGAAGTTGGTATTTAAAAAAAGTGGATCTGGGGTGAATTAGCGGGGGTAGAAAAGATCAAGGTTTTGGATGGGGGAAGATAAGAGATGGTGGTGAACAGCTGTTTTAAAGACCTGGAGGGAGGAGTGGGATTGAAGAGAGTGAGGGAGTTTGTTCCAGAGGCGGGAGAAAAGAGGAATGAAGGAGTGAAGGTGAGCAGAGAGTCTTGATTTTGGTAGTTTAACCATAAGAGGGTTGCAGGCAGATGTTGTGCGACCTGTAGGAATATTTGGGGGGACAGAGCACAGAGAGAGCTGGGGGAGCAAGGCTGGAGAGGAGTCGCTGGAAGACAGAAAGACCACCAATCTGCCTGCGGTGAATGGGTGAAAGGCCCTCAGAGTTACCTTCATTCGCGGGAGATTCCAATGATTCTGAAACCTTTGGTTTCAACAGCGTGAAGCCGAGCTAGGTGTGAGGCAGGAGCACCGGCCCAGAGGGGAGAACAGCATTCCATCAGGCTGCGGATGACAGCTTTGTATGTGGTGAGGAGCTCAGGTGTGCCGAGGAAGGACCTTGCACGACGGAGGATGCCCAGTCGGCGACTGGCTTTGGAGACCAGCTTGGAAATGTGGTTTTCCCAAGAAAGATCATGGGAGGAGTGTGAGACCCAAAAGCTTGAGTGACAGAGCTTCTTCAAGAGGATTGTTCAGAAAGTGGATGGGAGGGTTGTCCAGTCGGTCTTTTCGGAGAGACAAAGTAAGAGTGTGAGATTTGTCAGGATTGAAAGACATGTTCCAATTGTTTGAACAGTCTGTGATTTTGTCCAGGTCTGCAGAGAGTGAGGAGGCTGCAGAGTGCCGATCTGAGGGATGAGGAATGGAGCGGCAGAGAGTAGAGTCATCAGCAAAGAGATACAGAGGATTTTCAAGAGAGTCAGAGAGATCATTGTTTTCTTTTGTTATCATTTTGTCATTTGTCATCTTTTATCCATATAATTTGCGATAGATTTACCAACATGTGTACATTTGCTTTTATCCGGATAATAACCACGTTGCCATTTCACAGAGCAGTCCCGACAATTATCAGTCTCTCTCAAATTATCTGCAGTCAATAATATAATTTACAACTCTACACAACCTTGCATCGTCCGCAAAAGGTTTGGCATCGCTCTCAACTGCCTCGGGGAGGTTATTTATATAAAGAAAGCACCCGACCCGAAACAACAGCTAACCCTAACCATAACAGCCAACCATAACCACAACAGCTAACCCTAAACCTAACAGCTAACCCTAACCCAAACAGCTAACCCTAACCCAAACAGCCAACCATAACCACAACAGCTAACCCTAAACCTAACAGCTAACCCTAACCCTAACCCTAACCCTAACCCTAACCCTAACAACAACCCTAACCCTAACCCTAACCCTAATTGTGGAACACCATTAATTACATCAGACCAATCTGAAATGAGTACCACCAATCCTCACTCTCCACTAAAAAGGTTATCCAAGGAACTGTCGATCCAAGCTTGGACCTGACCGCAGATTCCATAACCCTACATTTGTTATGGGCAATTCCGCATGGGAGAGGACAAAAAAAAGCAAATTTAAAGGTTTATCAAATCTCTATGAAATCACGACTTGTCTGAGCAAATGTCTACTAAACACGGAACAGAAAACCATTTTTCAATAGCTTCATTGGTTTGCATGAAAATTGATTTGAAATTTGGAGAGTTTTTGGGGTTGACGTAGGGGAACCATGACTGAATCTTACAAAATTCAATAAATCCATGAATCAAGAACTTATTCCTCTGTATACTTGTTAATTTTACAGGGTTATACCCTGGAATCTTATCTTATGAAGCACTTTCCACAACTGGATCTGGTATTTGCAGAGGAGAATGAACAATTTTGGCCTTTCTTTGCTGTAATTCCGTTACCAAAATTTGAAATACGTTTTCCTCCTGAGCTTATTTGTTGCTGAATTATAATAAAATTGTAAATTATCTTCCTTCATCTGCCTACTTAAAGCCTCAAATACCAACATATGAAATATCTTAATATAATCCTATAAAAACATTGGGAACAGAATTACAAGGTAATGAAATTACATTGGTAACGGAGTTCTAACTACTTATTTCTGCGGCTCTGTAGCTGTAGTAGTAGTTGCTTGTGTGTTTATTATACAACCACAGGGTGTCAGTCCTGAGGGCTTTCTTTGTTTCGCCAACAGTAATTAGTCTGCCAAATGTTATCTTAATACTCAGAGCACATGACCATCTCAGAAAGTCAAGTATCCATCTGTAAAATCCGTGAACATCCAGGAAATCGGTGAGTATCTTTGAAATTAATCTACAATAAATGATTATCCTTGGCCCAGAAGTTGCAAGTAGCCAAGATTAAGATGACAATAGCTATGAGAATGGTAGGTCTTACCAAGCCAGGCAGGTCAACGGGTAGGAGCCAGACTAAGAGGAGTCACACATTTCTTTGGGGGTGGGAAAAATAATATTTTTTTCCACCTGGTCTAGTCGCCTCCAGAGGGTGTTTGGATATGGACACCTAGCAGAGATAAAACAAGACCTGTCAAAGGACGGACGAGCTCCCTGTGCGCCAACAGACATCCATATCTGGTGCCCAACTGTGTCTGCTGACGTCCTCCTGCAGTCAGGTTAACTCTTTCCAGGAGGTTGGTGGCAGGATTTGCACTCCGCCCACCTTAAAAACATGTCATTCCGCAACACACCCAAAGAACACAACTTATATAACCCACTCTGTGGGAGCACCTCCTGTGCATCTGCCCTTCGCAGGGCAGCGCACCGGATGACGGGATTGGAGCAATTCCTTCGGGACCCCCATTCTTTGATACTCGGAGGAAAAGCACGGGGTAACTTTCCTGGGTTGGGTTGTGAAGGTGTGTGTCGGCCCGACACTGTCGGGGTGGTGCTGAGGTTTCATGCACCAGACGACGGTCTCCTTGGGTTAACCTAAGGACGGTCTCTTTGGGTGGGTGCCTGGAACATTCTCACACTAAGAGAGGATGATCACCTGTCTCTGCTATCATCTGAGCTCCAGCATTTGAACATCAGTGTTGCAGCACTCTCTGAGGTTCCGAGGCCAGATAGTGGTGAGATCATGGTGGGTGGTTACACCTACTACAGGTCTGGTCACTTTGACGGTTACCATGCCCGAGGAGTTGCTATAGCTGTGTCCAATAAGCTGACTCCCATGATAGTCGAGGTAACACCGGTGAACGAGCGTATTGTGAGACTGAGGTTTCGTTACTCTTTGGGTGTCATTCCCCTGGTCTCTGTATATTCTCAGACTGAGGAAAGTGATCTGACTGTGAAGGAGGTATTCTACGCCACGCTCAAGCCTGTGGTTGATCAGTGCCCCAGGAGAGATACTCTTCTAGTTTTGGGGGATTTCAATGCATCGACTGGCACTGATAGGGATGGTTATGAGGCAAGTGTTGGTCTCCATGGATATGGGACTGTGAACCAGAATAGCACTAAGTTCCTCGGCTTTGCAAGAAGTCATGGACTTAGGGTGGCCGGCTCATTGTTTCAACGCCCACAACCTCATCGCTGGACTTGGTATTCCAATGCTGGTGATGTGGCGAAGGTTATTGATCATGTGTTCATTGATGGCCAATGGCAGATGCTCTGGAACTGCATGGTCTACCGGAGTGCTCATTTCCTCAAAACTGACCACAGGCTTGTTGTAGCAACTCTGAAGTTGCAGCTCAAATCCAAGAGAATGCTATCATCCCACTCTAGGCTGGATGTGGGCAAGCTCAAGGAGAGGGTAGCTGAGGAGCAAGCAGGTTGAGTGGGGTTTTTGGGGGTCTGGATGCTTTGGGGGATCCTGAGGAGTTGTGGAGTGTCTGCAAGACCGCCATCCTTGATGTTGCCGGTGGCTGTCTTGGAACCCACCATCAGGCGAAGTACAACTTTGTCTCTCAGGGGACGCTCAATACCATCGACAAGGGGTGCAGGACCAGGCTTGATGGTGGAGCTGAACTGTTCCGGGAGCTGGAGCGTGAAACTGTACGATCACTTAGGACGGACAAAGAGCCCTATGTGCAAGGAATCTGTGAAAGGGTAGAGCATCACTTGTGGACATGCGATTCTCGTCCTGCTTACAGAGGAATCCATGCATTGCATTCCGCTAAGCCTGTCGCTAGGTGTACTGCGGTTAGAGCAGAGGATGGTGGCTCTTGACAGAGGAGTCTGAAGTGAAGGTTATTTTGAGCGAAGTCCGGTTACTTTGAGCGGCTGTGCCAGGCTGACCCACCGGCTGTTGAGTTGGATGTCCGGGATGTTGCCATCCCAAATGCTGACCGCCCCCCCCCCCCCACCCCCCCAATTAACTGTGAACCGCCTTCACTTGTGGAAACACAGGCGGCAGTGAACAGGTTGAAATGGGGCATAGCTCCTTTGATTTGTGGCATCCATGCAGATCTTCTCAAGGCTGGTGGAAATGCTGTACTTCAGTCGCTGCATGCATTTCTGTGCTCTGTTTGGAGCACAGGCATCATCCCAACTGACTGGAAGAGGGGCCTTGTTGTCTCCCTCTAGAAAGGGAAGGGTGATCACCAGGACTGCAACAACTACCGAGGGTTGACGCTACTCTCTGTGCCGGGCAAGGTCTTTGCTTGGATCATTCTTGAGAGGGTTTGCCGCCATCTGCTCGCGCACCAGCAACCAGAGCAGTCGGGCTTTACACCAAAGACGTCAATGATTGACTGTATTTTTGCGCTTCAGGTTCTCACCGAATGCAAGCGAGAGTTTCGCCAGGGGTTGCTTGCAGTCTATATTGATCTCCGCAAAGCATTCGATATAGTGAATTGGGATGCCCTCTGGAGGATTCATGGTCTTCGTGGGGTGCCACCAACGCTGATCAATCTAATCTCTGAAATATACTCTGGTACTGAGAGTGCTGTGAGGTGTGGTGGCTCTATATCTGACTTATTTCCAGTTGTTACTGGAATTTGGCAGGGGTGTGTACTGGCTCCCACACTTTTCAGTGCTTGTATGGACTGGATTCTGAGGAGGATGTCGGAGAGGACAGGCTGCGGTGCATAGTTTTGGAGTGTCAAGATCTCTGACCTTGATTTCGCAGAGGATGCAGTCATCTCTGCAGAGATGCTGGATATTCTTCCGGGGGCCCTCCAGGCACTGAATGAGGAGGCAGAGCTGCTGGGATTATGGATTTCCTGGATCAAAACCAAGATCCAGGCTTTCAATGACATATTGGATGTTGCTGTCTTGTCTGTGCCTGTTTGTGGCGAAGATGTTGAGGTCATGAAGAGATTCACTTACCTTGGCAGTGTTATTCATGTCTCCGCATGTTGTGAGCCAGAGGTTGATAGATGTCTGGGTCGGGCCTGAGGAGTCAAGGATTCACTGGAGCATGGGGCAATGGGGCATGGCGCTGTTGGTATCTATGTAGGAGGACAAAAGTCAGAGTCTTTGGTGCTTCCAGTCTTGCTCTGTGGATGCAAGACTTGGACCCTCAGCAAGGGCCAGAGAATGAGACTTAACTCCTTCTGAACCAAGTCTGTTCGGAGAACACTTGGCTATCGTTGGTCGGACTTTGTGTCCAACGAGCAGTTGCTGAGAGAGACTCAGATGAGATTTGTTACCTTTATGATCCGTGAGCATCAGCTATGGCTGTATGGAGATGTGGCTCGTTTTACAGATCCAGCTCACCAGATACTCTCAGCAAGGGAGCCTCATGAGTGGAGGAGGCCAACGGGCCGACCGCATGCCTCATGGTTTCAGCAGGTTAATCGGTATCTCAAGGAGATAGAGATGTTCCAGGCATCAGCCTGGGGGATGGCCAGACGGAGGTCCCTGGAGTACCGTCAGAAAGTGGATGTGGCAACATGCTGCTCCGGCACATATTCCCATACCTGACCTGACCTCTTCAAACGTACTGCATTTGAAAGTTATGTTTGGCCTGAAGTACACGACATTCATATGCTTTATAGGTCTCATATCATAGCTATTCTCAATGAGCCACAAATGGACAGAAGAGGCACCATAACCTTCAAATAAATGTGTGTAACTTGCAACAAGATGTTCAGTGGCATTGTTATATGCCATTCTGTACTCACCCTCAACAATTGATTTTCAACTAATTTACCACTCTCCGATTGTAAGCCAGCTTTAACCTGTTCTTTCAAATGATACTTAACAAAGGCAGGCATGAGAATGATCTGGTTTAGACCTGAATTCAGAATCCAGGTGTTCTTTACCAAGAATGTCAGTGTTTTTTTGCAGCTTAGCTCCATTTTTGGCTATCTTTGGATCGAGGTATAAAACACATGGACACTGCTAGGACTTCAAGGAAAGAAGTCGGTAATCGTTCAGTCGGTAAATCACCCTATTTTAAATTTGACAAACATGTGACTTGTATTGTAGTTGATATTAAAGGTGGTAACATATGAAGTGCTTACACAGCAACTTCAGGTTATCTGATCTTCAAGAATTGGCATTCTTCAGGTAAGATTTCAGAAGACGTAATTCCATTACCATTTGGGTAATTCCGTTACCGCTGCCTTTTTTGGAAAAAGGTCAAGCATGAAGTATCAGTAAAAATATAACCCTAAAAATGCCTGCCAGGGCATAGTTGACACCATTGGTAATAAAGATCAGGATCAAACTTTGGCCAATGTGTTATAGATTCAATAGAAATTCTTTTGAAAGTTGAGGGAAAAATTATACCCAATTTTCTGATGTAATACCATTACCAACATTATTTTGATCTTGGAGCCTTCCACATGCAAGAGGTATCCGATTTTTTTATTTTGATATGATTACAGGGGTAAGCCCCTGTAATTACATTACAGGGGTGGCCCTGGTGTTGGGCAAGCGGCTAGGGTGAGGGCTTAGGATCCTAGGATCCTGGGTTCGAATCCCGGTCAATCGCTGAATTAACGCCAGGGGGGTTGACTCAGCCTGTCATCGTTCCGAGGTCGGCAAATTGAGTACCAGTTCACTGGTAATTCCCTGGTTGTCGTAAAAAGGCGACAAAAAGGGTTGGCGTCAGGAAGGGCATCCGGCCGTAAAACATTGCTTCAAAAAGGGGACCAAAAAACAACAACAACCACGGTCGCCGAAAAAGGCCAACCCCCGCTTGCGGGGAAAAATGGCCTCTAAAGGTGGTTATTATTTTTTATTTTACAGGGGTATCACCTGACCTTATAAAAGTTTTGTTCATCAGTTAGATCTTAAGACTATCCATAACATGTAAAAATATAGCGAAAATTTCTCTGAATTGTAATTCCGTTACCAAGGAATTGCACTTATACAATCACTCATGTGGTAGCAAATCAAAAGCCTTCGTAAAATCGATGTGTACCAAGTCCACATTCCCAGACAAGTCAAGTATACCTGACCGCTTGTCCATTACCTAAAGTGACCGTGCCGTAAATGAGTAACCCGGCGCAAGTCCATGCTGTGTTATTGAAAACAAATCGTTGTTTTTCATGTGATGGACAATTTTATCGACCTGTCACTGAAGAAAACCAAGATCCAGGCTTGCACACGACTGAAGAAAACTATCGTCCACTGATTATTACTAATACTCACTGGATGATAGTTTTAACTTTTTACACCCTTTCTTGAATATTGCTGTTGCATTGGCAGCTTTCCAGTTACCTGGTGGTACTGATGCTGTTGGAAAAACGTATTAAACATGGAACACAATGATGTGCATATTGCTTCCTTAAGCTTCTCAAAGCACCCTGGGATGGAATCTGCCAGGCCATGATGACTTTGAGGTATTTGATTTTTCCAGCTTATTCATCACCTCTGCAGATTATATTCAAATCCGAGTAAGTATTTCATCAATATTATTTCCCTCTGGTGCTGGCATAGTTTATTTGTCCTCCCGAGTGAGTACATGAGAAAACTAGAAAGTAGAATTTGACGTGAATGCGTCAATGGATATGCCTCCGCCCACGTTAGATGAAACTATTATTATTACGTTTGATCTCAATTAAAATTCACCTGAAAATTAAAGGTTCCTTGAGAGGGAGAGAGAGAAAATAGAAGTGAGAAATAGAGAGAACATCCGGTGCTTCTAAACTTGAGATATGGTCTGCCAAATTATTTTAAAAGGGCACATAACCTTTGACCTGTTTAATCTAAAATAAAATCAGTTCATCTTTGTATCACAATCCATAAGTGTGTCAAGTATCCTACTATTAATTTACAATTGGTCACTGGCTTTGACACCAATACATTTTTTTTATTATGCATCAAAAGCGACATTTAGCGAACAAACAGTTTCAAATGGAGCACCTCGTCGCCACTAGAGCATTTGACTTGTATCAGACGTGGCAATAAATGTTAATTGTTGCTCCCAGATTTCCGGCTCGATGACAGAATGCCATTTTATTTGCTTTGCATTTTTGCATCTCAGCATTTTTACATCTTTGCATTTTTACATCTTTGCATTTTTACATCTTTGCATTTTTACATCTTTGCATTTTTACATCTTTGCATTTTTACATCTTTGCATTTTTGCATCTCAGCATTTTTACATCTTTGCATTTTTACATCTTTGCATTTTTACATCTTTGCATTTTTACACCTTTGCATTTTTACATATTTGCATTTTTACATCTTTGCATTTTTACATCTTTGCATTTTTACATCTTTGCATTTTTATATCTTTACATTTTTGCATCTCAGCATTTTTACATCTTTGCATTTTTATATCTTTACATTTTTACATCTTTACATTTTCACATCTTTGCATTTTTACATCTTTGCATTTTTGCATCTCAGCATTTTTACATCTTTGCATTTTTACATCTTTGCATTTTTATATCTTTACATTTTTACATCTTTACATTTTTACATCTTTACATTTTTATATCTTTACATTTTTACATCTTTACATTTTTATATCTTTACATTTTTACATCTTTGCATTTTTATATCTTTACATTTTTATATCTTTACATTTTTACATCTTTACATTTTTATATCTTTACATTTTTACATCTTTGCATTTTTGCATCTCAGCATTTTTACATCTTTGCATTTTTACATCTTTGCATTTTTACATCTTTGCATTTTTACATCTTTGCATTTTTACATCTTTGCATTTTTACATCTTTGCATTTTTGCATCTTTGCATTTTTACATATTTGCATTTTTGCATCTTTGCATTTTGGCATCTCAGCATTTTTACATATTTGCATTTTTACATTTTTACATCTTTGCATTTTTATATCTTTACATTTTTACATCTTTGCATTTTTACATCTTTGCATTTTTACATCTTTGCATTTTTACATCTTTGCATTTTTACATCTTTGCATTTTTATATCTTTGCATTTTTACGTCTTTGCATTTTTGCATCTCAGCATTTTTACATCTTTGCATTTCTACATCTTTGCATTTTTGCATCTTAGCATTTTTACATCCTTGCATTTTTACATCTTTGCATTTTTACATCTTTGCATTTTTGCATTTTTACATCTTTGCATTTTTGCATCTTTGCATTTTTACATCTTTGCATTTTTACATCTTTGCATTTTTACATCTTTGCATTTTTGCATCTTTGCATTTTTGCATCTTTGCATTTTTGCATCTTTGCATTTTTACATCTTTGCATTTTTGCATTTTTGCATCTTTGCATTTTTGCATCTTTGCATTTTTACATCTTTGCATTTTTACATCTTTGCATTTTTACATCTTTGCATTTTGACATCTTTGCATTTTTGCATCTTTGCATTTTTGCATCTTTGCATTTTTACATATTTGCATTTTTACATCTTTGCATTTTTACATCTTTGCATTTTTGCATCTTTGCATTTTTACATCTTTGCATTTTTACATCTTTGCATTTTTACATCTTTGCATTTTTGCATCTTTGCATTTTTACATCTTTGCATTTTTGCATCTTTGCATTTTTGCATCTTTGCATTTTTGCATCTTTGCATTTTTACATATTTGCATTTTTGCATCTTTGCATTTTTGCATCTCAGCATTTTTACATGTTTGCATTTTTGCATCTTCGCATTTTTGCATCAGCATTTTTACACGTTTGCATTTTTGCATGTCAGCATTTTTACATATTTGCATTTTTGCACGCCATTTTTATTTTGCTGCCTTCATCCTTACACCGTTTAAAATCCCATGCAGATTATACATGGGCAACTTGTGGTTGAAATCTCTTCAATGGTTCATACGTATATTGCAGTAACACCGATTTTCAATAAACGGGCACTTGACCTTAGGCTTTTGGCCTTTTGAACCCAAAGTCTAACCACTTCATCTTGGCATCATAATACACTTTTATATTTTATAACAAGTTTGGTAAAAAATCAGTAACGGAATCCTGATACTTTCAGCTGAAGGTCACATCAACTTTGACCTTTGACACCAAAATCGTATCAGTTCATCTTTGCATCATAGTACATACCTGTACCAGATTTAGTCAAATTCCCTTTTGTGGTTCACAAGTTCACAAGTAACTATAATTGTTACTTTCAGCTAAAGGTCACATGCAAAGTGATAAATGTCACGTGACCTTTAACCATTTGACCACAAAATCGAATCAGTTTATCTTTGTATCATAGTACAACTTTCTACCAAGTTTGTTAAAAATCCCTTCAGTGGTTCACAAGTTATTGCAGTAACAAAAATGTATCTGATGGATAGACAGCTGGACGGACAACCTGAAAGCATACAATGTCTCGGCGGTTGAGAATGGCTGGTTTACATTTCAGACAAAGACAATTGTGTTCTTCAAAGAGCATACATTTGGTCTGTCTATAGAATTGGTATTGAAATAAACAAAAATGGTCTGCATTGGACCCTTTTCAAACTGATCGTTACAAATTGATCGATTCAAATCGTCAGGTGTATTGAGGTCGCAAGAGTCGAATGAATTGCAAGCTTCATTCTACCTGAGCTTCAGACTTTGTTCAACCAAATGCATATTTTGCCTCAAACAATCACTGGTGGAGGAACTACTGGGCTGGGTTAGCACATGCAGGGTTCATATAGCAAATACTACTGGGCTGGGTTAGCACATGCAGGGTTCATATAGCAAATACTACTGGGCTAGGTTAGCACATGCAGGGGTTCATATAGCAAATACTACTGGGCTAGGTTAGCACATGCAGGGTTCATATAGCAAATACTACTGGGCTGGGTTAGCACATGCAGGGGTTCATATAGCAAATACTACTGGGCTGGGTTAGCACAAGCAGGGTTCATATAAGAAATACCAATATTTCATCTCAATTGTATTATTATTGAGTTTCAATGACGCTTAGATACGTCATTTCCACGTCCTTTTGGAATGGATAACGGGATTAATTTTCTCAACTCGAATCATGAAATCATCCACAGGAGAACAATAGTGTAGCAGCATAGCAAACCTGTTGTGCATTTTGTGATACAAGCACCAAATTTGGCACAAATGTACATTAATATGTTGCGAACATTTTCAGATATTGGGCCACTTGAAATTCCGTAATTTTTTTTTTCAAATTTTTTCAAATTTCGTAATTTCAAATTTTTCGGGTGACACCGTCACAATTTCGGTCTTCGAGGCCGGCCGATATAGTGGGGCGGCTTAGCCCAAATATTCAAAAGAATTGTGCATTTTGTGATACAAGCACCAAATTTGGCACAAATGTACATTAATATGTTGCGAACATTGTGTGGTCAGCAATGAAGACGAGAGTCTGAATTACATGTATGCAAAAGACCTTGTGAACCAGTGAAGCAAATACACGGGTAAGCATGAATTAAATCTAGGGCATGATATAATTTCCATGATGTTTACCTCTACACTCAATGGTGGAAGGAGGTAATGTTTTGATCCCAGCTTGTCTGTATGTCTGTTTGTCTGTTAGTCCACAAAATTCCAGACAAAGCTTGTAGTAGTGGTAGTTGTAGTGGTAGTGGTGATAACAGAAATTGTTATATAGAACTGAACTTATATTATTATTATATGCAGAAAATAACTTCATTTCTATATGCCCTGCAGTGGACAGGTTAATTGGTTTATGCACTGAAGGGGTCACCCTGGTGTGCACTGCTGTGTTCTGCCTCACTGAGTTGTTCAGGTATGATGTACTCAGCACAAGCTTCCGGTCGGCCCGGAGGTGGGGGTGCGGGGCCTGTCACGGAACGTCAAAACAAACGGCCTGCCGGGGCCGCCCAAAAGTCGGGCGTGAGGGGCGCGTCCACTAATGGAACGCCTCTCGCTTCCCGGATCGAGGGCCACGTGGTCAGGAGAACCTCGTCCCTTCCGGTCACACTTTGCCTATCGGCCGGCCTCGAAGACCGAAATTGTGACGGTGTCACCCGAAAAATTTGAAATTACGAAATTTGAAAAAAATTGAAAAAAAAAATTACGGAATTTCAAGTGGCCCAATATCTGAAAATGTTCGCAACATATTAATGTACATTTGTGCCAAATTTGGTGCTTGTTTCACAAAATGCACAATTCTTTTGAATATTTGGGCTAAGCCGCCCCACTACAAATGTGATTACATTGTGATGTTTTTTATTCAACATCAAATGTGTCCACGTCTACACACTAATCACACGAACTTAGTGAAAGTGAAAGCTTCACAAAGTGAAACACTCACACAGCTTCTAAACTCAGAAGGAAAAGATTTGCTTCTAATCATTTTTGCTTTCATTTTACATCCCGAGTTGCGCGCACAAATGTGCCAGTAATCGTCAAATGTAACCTCGGTACATCTCCACCATTTGTTGGTGCCACCACAGTTGTGTGAGTGGTGTCCATCGATTGTTCTGGGCTCAGCTCTTGCTTTGACGTCCTGACCCTTCAACGAACATAACTCACGAGTTGAGAACAGCCTGGTGTGCTCTTGAGAGACATAAAATGGACAGGCGTCACATTAAAGAGGGAACCAGGGATTTCATCACAAGAGGAAAGGCAAAGGTGATGCGATATAAAGAATGGAATTTCCTGATCTCCACAATATGGATTTCCAATCCAGAAGTCGGGGATGGCTTTTATTTATTTTATCGTGCGTAGGAGTGACGACCCATCCAGGATTGTACTCCTTCGCCAATGAAACTGCCTCGGCAGCCCTGTGCATCTCACGGAGTGAAACGAGTGGATATTGTTTATTTATTCTTGTTTATTTTACTTTTATGTGAATTATCTAAATACTCTCTGATAAACAATGGGTAATCATACAAAAATATGCAATTTGGTGTCTGGCTCACTCTGACTCCAAGGAAGTTCATGAATGACAACTGGGTATTTGGGTAGATTTAAACACCATTTTTGAAGATCATTTCGGGAGTGCTCATCAGAAAAAGAAAAAAAAACAGATGAAAAATCACTCATAGCGACACTTGGCAAAAAGAGAACAAAGAAGAATAGCACTCAGTAAAGCATCCTTTTGACCTCACAAATAATTGGTGGTTGAATTATGTGACCTGATATGCAAATCGTCTTCGAATGTTAAGTTAATCAGATGAAAATTGACAATTTAAGAAACTTGGCCAATGTTGACCTTTTGACCTATGTTAACCTCACAAATAATTGGTGGTTGAATTATGTGTCCTGATATGCAAATCGTCTTCGAATGTTAAGTGAATCAGATGAAAATTGACAATTTAAGAAACTTGGCCAATGTTGACCTTTTGACCTATGTTGACCTCACAAATAATTGGTGGTTGAATTATGTGTCCTGATATGCAAATCGTCTTCGAATGTTAAGTTAATCAGATGAAAATTGACAATTTAAGAAACTTGGCCAATGTTGACCTTTTGACCTATGTTGACCTCACAAATAATTGGTGGTTGAATTATGTGTCCTGATATGCAAATCGTCTTCAAATGTTAAGTTAATCAGATGAAAATTGACAATTTAAGAAACTTGGCCAATGTTGACCTTTTGACCTATGTTGACCTCACAAATAATTGGTGGTTGAATTATGTGTCCTGATATGCAAATCGTCTTCAAATGTTAAGTGAATCAGATGAAAATTGACAATTTAAGAAACTTGGCCAATGTTGACCTTTTGACCTATGTTGACCTCACAAATAATTGGTGGTTGAATTATGTGACCTGATATGCAAATCGTCTTCAAATGTTAAGTTAATCAGATGAAAATTGACAATTTAAGAAACTTGGCCAATGTTGACCTTTTGACCTATGTTGATCTCAAAAATAGTTGGTGGTGGAATCCAGTTAGCTGATATGCAAATCCTATTCAAATTTCAAGTCAATTAGATAAAAATTGAGGATTTCAGAAATTTGAAAAAAATGGTTGTCCTTTGGCCAATGTTGACCTTAAAAATAAATAGGATTCTGTCAGACCACCAACTCTACCATTTGGTGAAGTCTGGTGAAGATCAGTTTAAAATTGTGACCTGTAGGCAAATATAAGTGAGCAGACAAACACAAACACACACACAAACCAGAGTGATCAACATATTTGTCAAGGAATGTTTTTTCCCCAAGTAATAAGCCATACCAAGATGGTGGTGCACCATTTTGGTGAGCCATTGGTCACCTCGCTGGGGTCTTAAACTGCCATTTTGGTTCAGCCTGCTCAACAATGCCTGACTCGGAACAGGCCGCAATGGTTTCTTAACAATAAAGTGCTTAAAATGTTTATTCATTTTCCTCACTCATATCATAGAATGCCTCATGTTCTTACCTACGAATCGCTGTATACGTCACTTTTTTAAGTGCTATTGTTTTCAAAAAAGGAGCTTGGAGTGATTATATGCATTATGACGCGATTTCCCATGATGGACTATCACAGACTAATTAAAGTATATAATCAAATTCTGGTTTCGGATTTGATAATCGGATCTCGTGGACTAAACAAGTGTCGAAATTTGGAGTAAAATCTGAAAAAGTTAAGAAATTAGCGATTCTTATGATTAACCGGATTTACTTTAACCAAGGCTGTGATTCCTCCTTCTGCACTGCCGTCTTAAGCGTCAACTCCTGACTTCGTATCAAGAGAGTGGACAAAAAGTGAATATTGAGCCATTATCCCTCCAGAAGATGGTTGGGAGCTATTAGATGGTTCCTATGATATTGTCTGATTTGAGGGTCTGCAGCTCCCTGAGAAGCTCAAGCAAGATGATGAATATTGTGTGTTTTGAGGGTCCGCAGCTCCCCGAGAAGCTCAAGCAAGATGATGAATATTGTCTGGTTTGAAGGTCCGCAGCTCCCCGAGAAGCTCAAGCAAGATGATGAATATTGTGTGGTTTGATGGTCCGCAGCTCCCTGAGAAGCTCAAGCTAGATGTTGATATTGAATGGGTTGAGGGTCTGCAGCTCCCCGAGAAACTCAAACTAGATCATGAATATTGTCTGGTTTGAGGGCCCGCAGCTCATTGAGAAGCTCAAGCAAGATGATGAATATTGTGTGGTTTGATGGTCCGCAGCTCCCTGAGAAGCTCAAGCTAGATGATGAATATTGAATGGGTTGAGGGTTTGCAGCTCCCCGAGAAACTCAAGCAAGATGATGAATATTGTCTGGTTTGAGGGCTCGCAGCTCATTGAGAAGCTCAAGCGAGATGATGAATATTGTCTGGTTGAGGGTCCACAGCTCCATGAGAAGCTCAAGCAAGATGATGAATATTGTGTGGTTTGATGGTCCGCAGCTCCCCGAGAAGCTTAAACTAGATGATGAATATTGTCTGGTTCGAGGACCCGCATCTCCTTGAGAAGCTCAAGCAAGATGATGAATATTGTGTGTTTTGAGGGTCCGCAGCTCCCCGAGAAGCTCAGGCAAGATGATGAATATTGTCTGGTTTGAAGGTCCGCAGCTCCCCGAGAAGCTCAAGCAAGATGATGAATATTGTGTGGTTTGATGGTCCGCAGCTCCCTGAGAAGCTCAAGCTAGATGTTGATATTGAATGGGTTGAGGGTCTGCAGCTCCCCGAGAAACTCAAACTAGATGATGAATATTGTCTGGTTTGAGGGCCCGCAGCTCATTGAGAAGCTCAAGCAAGATGATGAATATTGTGTGGTTTGATGGTCCGCAGCTCCCTGAGAAGCTCAAGCTAGATGATGAATATTGAATGGGTTGAGGGTTTGCAGCTCCCCGAGAAACTCAAGCAAGATGATGAATATTGTCTGGTTTGAGGGCTCGCAGCTCATTGAGAAGCTCAAGCGAGATGATGAATATTGTCTGGTTGAGGGTCCACAGCTCCATGAGAAGCTCAAGCAAGATGATGAATATTGTGTGGTTTGATGGTCCGCAGCTCCCCGAGAAGCTTAAACTAGATGATGAATATTGTCTGGTTCGAGGACCCGCATCTCCTTGAGAAGCTCAAGCGAGATGGTGAATATTGTCTGGATGAGGGTCCACAGCTCCATGAGAAGCTCAAGCAAGATGATGAATATTGCCTGGTTTGAGGGTCCGCAGCTCCCCGAGAAGGTCAAGCAAGATGATGAATATTGTGTGGTTTGATGGTCCGCAGCTCCCCGAGAAGCTCAAGCGAGATGATGATTTTTTTTTTTTTTTTTTTTGTATACAAGATCGAGGTTCGTGAAAGAGCTAACATTAATCACACAAAAAGACAAACCGACACACAAAACACAAAAAACAAGGGGAGCGGCAGACAAGATGGGGAGAGAGGGGGAAGGACACAAACACAACATTTGAGAGCAGGGACATCGGGAGGACTTGGGGGGAGGTGGGAGAGGAATAAAACATATGAACACTGCAAGGACTCTGGGGTGAATTACCAGGGGTAGAAAAGATCAAGGTTTTCGATGGGGGAAGATAAGAGATGGTGGTGAACAGCTGTTTTAAAGACCTGGAGGGAGGAGTGGGATTGAAGGGAGTGGGGGAGTTTGTTCCAGAGGCGGGAGAAAAGGGGAATGAAAGAGTGAAGGTGAGCAGAGAGCCTAGACTTTGGCAGTTTAACCATAAGAGGGTTGCAGGCAGATCTTGTGCGACCTGAAGGAATATTGGGGGGACAGAGCACAGAGAGAGCTGGGGGAGCAAGGCCGGAGAGGAGTCGGTAGAAGACAGAAAGACCACCAACCTGCCTGCGGTGAGTGAGTGAAAGGCCCTCGGAGTTGACTACATCGCAGGAGATTCCAATTATTCTGAAAGCTTTGGCCTCAACAGCGTGAAGCCGAGCAAGGTGTGAGGCAGGAGCACCAGCCCAGAGGGGGGAACAGTATTCCATTGAGCTGCGGATGAAAGCCTTGTATGTGCTGAGGAGCTCAGGTGTGCCAAGGAAGGACTTCGCACGACGGAGGATGCCCAGTCGGCGACTGGCTTTGGAGGCCAGCTTGGAAATGTGGTTTTCCCAAGAAAGATCATGGCAGATAGTGAGACCCAAAAGCTTGAGCGACAGAACTTCTTGGAGAGGATTGTTGAGAAAGTAGATGGGAGGGTTGTCCAGTCGGTCCTTTCGGAGAGACATTGTAAGAGTGTGAGATTTGTCAGGATTGAAAGACATGTTCCACTTGTTTGACCAGTCTGTGATTTTGTCCAGGTCTGCAGAGAGTGAGGAGGCTGCAGACAGCCGATCTGAGGGATGAGGAATGGAGCGACAGAGAATAGAGTCGTCAGCAAAGAGATAGAGAGGATTTTCAAGAGAGTCAGAGAGATCATTGATGAAGACCAGAAAAAGCACAGGGCCCAGAACACTACCTTGGGGAACTCCAGCCTGAACAGGAAGAGGAGATGAGAGAAACCCATTCAGGGCCACACGTTGACTACGACCAGAGAGGAAGTCCGCCAACCATGCGTGGAGATTTCCATGGATACCAAAGCAGGAGAGTTTGGTGAGCAGAGCAGGGTGCCAGACCGTATCGAAGGCACGTGAAATGTCAAGGGAGACAGCTCTAATTTCCTGTTTGGCGTTGAGGACCTCCATCCATTGTTGAGAAAGCAGAAGCAGCATGTCCAGAGTAGAGTGACCAGGTCTGAAACCAAATTGATGATCAGAGATCAAGCCATTGGAGAAGAGGAAAGATTTAATATCTGAAGCAATGATGGATTCCATGACTATGCTGATAATTGGGAGAAGGCTGATTGGTCTGCAGTTGCTGGGATCTGTTTTTGCACCTTTTTTGTGCAAAGCGGTGATGTTGGCTGATTTCCAAGCAGATGGCAGATGACCTTGAGCAAAAGAGAGGGTGAAGAGAACAGAAAGAGGGAGTGAAAGAGCAGAAGAACATGATTTTAGGACCCGTGGGCTGATGCCGTCAGGACCAGTTGCAGAATCTGAGTCGAGGGTTGACAGAAACCTTTCCACCTTGTCAGGAGGAAAGGACACAGAGTCCAGGAGCAGCTGGGTACGACTGGGTACGGTGGGTACAGAGAGGGATGGGTTTGGGACACAAGATTTAGAGGCAAACACAGAGTTGAGGCATTCAGCTTTTTCACGTGCGGAGTCAGCCGTTAAGCCGTTTGAGGTGAGGGAGGGGATGGAGGGGGAACAAACACCAGAAACAGATTTGACCAGACACCACCAGGATTTGGAAGAGGGAGACAGATAAGAGAGTTCGGTCTTGAGAACGGTGAGATATTGTTTCCTGGCTCTCCTGAGGGTGGACACACACTTGTTTCGGGCTTTGTGAAAGGAAACTATTTCCTGGTTTGAGGGCCCGCAGCTCATTGAGAAGCTCAAGCGAGATGATGAATATTGTCTGGTTTGAGGGTCTGCAGCTCCCCGAGAAGCTTAAGCTAGATGATGGATATTGTCTGATTTGAGGGTCCGCAGCTCCCCGAGAAGCTCAAGCAAGATAATGAATATTGAATGGTTTGAGGGTCTGCAGCTCCCCGAGAAGCTCAAGCCAGATGATGAATATTGTCTGGTTCGAGGCCCCGCATCTCCTTGAGAAGCTCAAGCGAGATGATGAATATTGTCTAGTGGAGGGTCCACAGCTCCATGAGAAGCTCAAGCAAGATGATGACTATTGTCTGGTTTGAATGCCCCTAGCTTTCTGAGAAGCTCAAGCAAGATGATGAATATTGTCTGGTTTGAGGGTCCGCAGCTCGCCGAGAAGCTCAAGCTAGATGATGAATATTGAATGGGTTGAGGGTCTGCAGCTCCCCAAGAAGCTCAAGCAAGATGATGAATATTGTCTGGTTTGAGGGCCCGCAGCTCGCTGAGAAGCTCAAGCTAGATGATGAATATTGAATGGGTTGAGGGTCTGCAGCTCCCCAAGAAGCTCAAGCAAGATGATGAATATTGAATGGGTTGAGGGTCTGCAGCTCCCCGAGAAGCTCAAGCTAGATGATAAATATTGTCTGGTTCGAGGCCCCGCATCTCCTTGAGAAGCTCAAGCGAGATGATGAATATTGTCTAGTTGAGGGTCCACAGCTCCATGAGAAGTTCAAGCAAGATGATGAATATTGTCTGGTTTGAATGCCCCTAGCTTTCTGAGAAGCTCAAGCAAGATGATGAATATTGTCTGGTTTGAGGGTCCGCTGCTCCCCGGGAAGCTCAAGCTAGATGATGAATATTGAATGGGTTGAGGGTCTGCAGCTCCCCGAGAAGCTCAAGCTAGATGATGAATATTGTCTGGTTCGAGGGCCCGCCGCTCCCTGCGAAGCTCAAGCTAGATGATGAATATTGAATGGGTTGAGGGTCTGCAGCTCCCCGAGAAACTCAACCTAGATGATGAATATTGTCTGGTTTGAGGGCCCACAGCTCATTGAGAGGCTCAAGCAAGATGATGAATATTGTGTGGGTTGATGGTCCGCAGCTCCCTGAGAAGCTCAAACTTGATGATGAATATTGAATGGGTTGAGGGTTTGCAGCTCCCGAAAAACTCAAGCTAGATGATGAATATTGTCTGGTTCGAGGACCCGCATCTCCTTGAGAAGCTCAAGTGAGATGATGAATATTGTCTAGATGAGGGTCCACAGCTCCATGAGAAGCTCAAGCAAGATGATGAATATTGTCTGGTTTGAGGGTCCGCAGCGCCCCGAGAAGTTCAAGCAAGATGATGAATATTGTGTGGTTTGATGGTCTGCAGCTCCCTGAGAAGCTCAAGCTGGATGATGAGTATTGAATGGGTTGAGGGCCCGCAGCTCATTGAGACGCTCAAGCGAGATGATGAATATTGTCTGGTTTGAGGGTCTGCAGCTCCCCGAGAAGCTTAAGCTCGATGATGAATATTGTCTGATTTGAGGGTGCGCAGCTCCCCGAGAAGCTCAAGCAAGATGATGAATATTGAATGGGTTGAGGGTCTGCAGCTCCCCGAGAAGCTCAAGCTAGATGATGACTATTGTCTGGTTCGAGGCCCCGCATCTCCTTGAGAAGCTCAAGCGAGATGATGAATATTGTCTAGTTGAGGGTCCACAGCTCCATGAGAAGCTCAAGCAAGATGATGAATATTGTCTGGTTTGAATGCCCCTAGCTTTCTGAGAAGCTCAAGCAAGATGATGAATATTGTCTGGTTTGAGGGTCTGCAGCTCCCTGGGAAGCTCAAGCTAGATGATGAATAT
>NC_136273.1:102485643-102703143 GCF_964187855.1 Myxine glutinosa
TATATATACAGTCACGTGAAAAAGTAAGTACACCCCATGTAAAGTTTTGACTTTTTCAACATATTTCAACATACAGCTATTTGATCTTCATTTCAACAATATTGATAGATAAAGGTGATATAATATAACAAATATCATGAAACATTTACATTTTGGAGTCCATTGTATAATTTAAATAAACATAAATGCAAATTTCGCATGTGGAAAAAGTAAGTACACCCCTACATTTATCACTACTTCAAACACCTAAAATTTGAATCAGGTGCACCAGCTCAGGTGCAAGTGATTAGATTAGAACATCGTTAGAGAGGATTTTGGAGGAACCTGTCTTATTTAACCTCAGGAATTTAGTTTGGTTTGCTCTTTGTTGTTGAAGTGTGCGGCGTCACCGAGTTGATGCCTAGATCAAAAGAGCTCTCTGAGGCCTTCAGAAAGAAGGTTATAGATGCCTACGAGTCTGGGAAGGGATTTAAAAAGATCTCCAAACAATTTGAAATCAATCATTCGACTGTCCGGAAGATCATCTACAAGTGGAGAAGATTCCAAACAACTGCCAACTTGTTCAGGCCAGGCTGCCCCAGCAAGTTCAGCCCAAGAGCAGACCGCACGATGTTTAAAGAAGTCTCTAAGAACCCCAGAATGTCATCACGGGACCTACAGGTAGCTCTTGGCACTGTTGATGTCAAAGTGCACGAGTCTACCATTAGAAAGAGGCTGCACAAATTTGATCTACATGGGAGGTGTGCCAGGAGGAAACCTTTGCTGTCCAGAAAGAACATCAGGGCAAGACTAAAGTTTGCCGATGAACACCGAGGCAAAGACCAGCTTTTCTGGAACAATGTGCTCTGGACAGATGAGTCAAAGGTAGAGCTATTTGGCCACAGTACCAGAAGACATGTTTGGCGAAAACCAAAGACAGCATTTGAACACAAGAACCTGATACTAACTGTAAAGCATGGTGGTGGAAATATTATGGTTTGGGGCAGCTTTGCTGCATCAGGGCCTGGGCAGCTCACCATCATGGAATCCACTATGAATTCTTCATTGTACCAGACGGTGCTTGAGGCTAATGTGAGGCCATCTGTCGGAAAGTTGAAGCTCAACCGAAGTGGACCTTGCAACATGACAATGACCCTAAACATACCAGTAAATCCACCAAGGAATGGCTGAAAAGAAAGAAATGGAAGGTTCAGGAATGGCCAAGTCAAAGCCCAGATCTAAATCCCATCGAGATGTTGTGGGTGGATTTGAAACGAGCTGTGCATGCAAGGAACCCCTCAAACATCACACAGCTGAAAGAATTCTGCATGGAGGAGTGGGAAAAGATTCTCCCAGTCGATGTCAGAGACTGGTAGACAGTAATAAGAAACGCCTACTTGAGGTTCTTTCTGCCAAAGGGGGCAATACCACCTGTTACAGCCAAGGGTGTACTTACTTTTTCCACATGCGAAATTTGCATTTATGTTTATTTAAATTACTAGGGCATGCCCGTACTATATATATGCCCGTACTATATATCTATCTAAAATTATATCCCCCCCCCTCTATTTACATGAAATGGTTTGGTTCATTCGCAACGCCAAAGCGAACGGCGAACGGCTTGCGAGTACAGTGACAATCCCCCCCCTCTATTTACATGAATGGTTTGGTCCATTCGCAACGACCACAGAACCCCCCCCTCATGCAATGGTTTGGTCCAAAGCGAACGGCTTCCGGAGTTTGGTAAAGCAATCGCCATCGCGTGCACAAACGCGCAGGAAAGCGAATGAATCGCAAATTCGTTTTTATTAGTGATACGAATTGAATTGGGAGAAATTGGGAGATGAATGAATTGGGAGAAATAATGCGCATAAGAAATCGAATTACGTACCGTAATGGCGGTCAGCTCGTAACGCGCTCAGCTCCGCTCGTGCTCGTCTCACATCGGCCACGCCTACGCAACAAAGCGTTCTGTGATTGGCTGCCGGAAAGCGTGCTGCCGGACAGTCGTCACTGTCCGGAAGTTCGCAAATCGCAGTTAGGATGAATCGTTTTAATTTAATCGCAGTTTGAATTCGTTTTAAAACATAGTTTAACGGCAACATAGTTTTCCAACGTGAAATAAATGAATACGCTGTCAAATGTGCCGTCCGAGGCAGAGTCCGATCGCCACGTTCGGCACACGTGATAGCTCGCTGCTCTCTGATTGGTTGAAGCGTTTTTTGGACATATCTCGGTAAGTACTTGTCCGATTAATATGAAACCTTGAAAAGGCACATCCTCGGGTCCCCAGCAATATACCTGGCAAGTTTCAAGTATATCGGACCGGTAGTTGTCGAGAAACAGCGGTCACAGACACACAGACACACAGACACACAGACACACAGACACACAGACAGACACACAGAGATTGCTGGAATTATAGATAGATACAATGGACGACCAAATGTAAATGTTTCATGATATTTGTTATATTATATCACCTTTATCTATCAATATTGTTGAAATGAAGATCAAATAGCTGTATGTTGACATATGTTGAAAAAGTCAAAACTTTACGTGGGGTGTACTTACTTTTTCACGTGACTGTATATACAGTAATATCATATCGAGTTTCCTCGGGCAATGATGGCGTGCCAGACTCCACGGTCCTCCACACACGACTTGATTTCTGCAGTGCTCACAAGACCTGTGTTCCGCCTCACCTGGTCAACGTATGTCAAGTGACGCCCCCCTCTCGGGGCCTTTCCATGCTCTGGTTCCCAAAGCACCAGCTTACTAACTGCTCGGTCCTTGTGCCGTACGTAGTGTCCTGCCATTCATAGCCTCCGAGTCCTAATCTTTTGAGAGACACGTGGTAGTCCTCTATACAGTATGTTATTTCTGACATGATCTCCCCTTGTCACATTCGGAGCCATCTGTTCACCATTCGGGGCCATCTGTTTAAAACAGCTGTTCACCACCATCTCTTATCTTCCCCCATCCAAAACCTTGATCTTTTCTACCCCCGCTAATTTCACCCCAATTCCACTTTTTTGAAATACCAACTTCTGTCCTGGAAGTCCTTGGTGTCGTTGTGTTTTATACTTCTCCCTCCCCCCCCCCCCTTCCCACGCCTCCTCCCCCCAAGCCCTCTCCCTTCCACACATCTCCTTGCTCTCAAATGTTGTGTTTGTGTGCTTCCCCTTCTCTCCCCATCTTGTTTTCCGCTCCCTCTTTTTATATATTTTGTTTGTCTGGTTGATTTGTTTGTGAAGTAAATGTTAGCTCTTTCACGAGCCTCGATTCAGTATACAAAAAAACAAACAAAAAAAAAAACAAATCCAGAGCATGCACGTGTAGCAGCCGTCGAGCCTTGCCTCATGTTCAGAAGTGAGGGTCCATGCCTCAGAGCCATGCAGGAGGATCGATTCGACAGTTGCAACGAATAGTTTTCTCTTGAGGTCATCTGATGTGCCTGATTGCCACATCTTCTTGAGGTAGTCTGGCATTCCTCATTGCCACATCTTCATGAGGTCATCTGACATACCTGATTGCCACATCTTCTTGAGGTCATCCGTCAAGCCTGATTGCCACATCTTCTTGAGGTCACTGACATGCCTGATTGCCACATCTTCATGAGGTCATCTGACAAGCCTGATTGCCACATCTTCTTGAGGTAGTCTGGCATGCCTGATTGCCACATCTTCTTGAGGTGGTCTGACATGCCTGATTGCCACATCTTCTTGAGGTGGTCTGACATGTCTGATTGCCACATCTTCTTGAGGTGGTCTGACATGCCTGATTGCCACATCTTCTTGAGGTGGTCTGACATGCCTGATTGCCACATCTTCTTGAGGTGGTCTGACATGCCTGATTGCCACATCTTGTTGAGGTCGTCTGACAAGCCTGATTGCCACATCTTCTTGAGGTCGTCTGGCATGCCTGATTGCCACATCTTCTTGAGGTCGTCTGACATGCCTGATTGCCACATCTTCTTGAGGTCATCTGGCATGCCTGATTGCCACATCTTCTTGAGGTCATCTGACAAGCCTGATTGCCACATCTTCTTGAGGTCATCTGACAAGCCTGATTGCCACATCTTCTTGAGGTCGTCTGACATGCCTGATTGCCACATCTTCTTGAGGTCGTCTGGCATGCCTGATTGCCACATCTTCTTGAGGTCGTCTGGCATGCCTGATTGCCACATCTTCTTGAGGTCATCTGTCAAGCCTAATTGCCACATCTTCTTGAGGTCGTCTGGCATGCCTGATTGCCACATCTTCTTGAGGTCGTCTGACATGCCTGATTGCCACATCTTCTTGAGGTCGTCTGGCATGCCTGATTGCCACATCTTCTTGAGGTCATCTGACAAGCCTGATTGCCACATCTTCTTGAGGTCATCTGACAAGCCTGATTGCCACATCTTCTTGAGGTCATCTGACAAGCCTGATTGCCACATCTTCTTGAGGTCATCTGACAAGCCTGATTGCCACATCTTCTTGAGGTCGTCTGACAAGCCTGATTGCCACATCTTCTTGAGGTCGTCTGGCATGCCTGATTGCCACATCTTCTTGAGGTCGTCTGGCATGCCTGATTGCCACATCTTCTTGAGGTCATCTGTCAAGCCTGATTGCCACATCTTCTTGAGGTCGTCTGACATGCCTGATTGCCACATCTTCTTGAGGTGGTCTGACATGCCTGATTGCCACATCTTCTTGAGGTCATCTGACAAGCCTGATTGCCCTATCTTCTTGAGGTCGTCTGTCAAGCCTGATTGCCACATTTTCTTGAGATCGTCTCGCAAGCCTGATTGCCATATTTTCTTGAGGTCGTCTCGCATGCCTGATTGCCACATGTTCTTGAGGTCATCTGACATGCATGATTGCCACATCTTCTTGAGGTCATCTGACATGCCTGATTGCCACATCTTCTTGAGGTCGTAAAGGGCTCTCCAGGCTTGTGCTTTCCTCACTTTGATGTCTTTCTCGGTCGAGCTGATGTAGGACCCAAGGTTCTTGAAGTCGTTCTTGACTGCCAGAGTGGAACCATTGAGTGTCAAGATCCTGACCTCATCTGTTATGTTGAAAGCCATCACCTTGGTCTTCTCCACATTCAGACTGAGGCCCACCTTCTTACACTCACGCTCTACATTCAGGAGCAGTACAGTAATATATCGCCCTATCAAACAGTATTTCTGATTATACACCACCTTTTAAACTTTAAAGCATCACAAAGCAGGTCGCTATACTTGCAACACAGGTGAGAAAAGGATATGACCAAAAAAACAGCCGATATTTCAATAATTTATCCACACGATTTTTAAAAGGTGAAAGTTATTTTTTTCTTTCTTTTCTCTTGAAACCTGTCGGTCAAAACACCATACCATCCATTTATTACGTAAGCAAAAATGGTCGAATTTCCCTCTAACCCCTCTGCACTGCATTCTGGTCCATACATGAGGGGTGGCGGACTGATGTGACATGGCGCTTCACTTAGGGGAGGACTCATGTAACCTCAGAAATTCCTCAGGTGCATACGTAAGCCTATAAGATTGGTATTGCTGTCAGCAAAGCGGCGTTCACCGTTAGTGAACAGGTGATTCATCAATGTGTGTACTATTCCTCTGATGGACGTTAAACGGGCGTCCCATCTGCCAGCATTCATTGGTGGACTTTAAAGATCCCATGCTGTCCTTCGCGAAGAGTAGGCGAGCTATCGCTGACACCAAGAACAAATTCCAAATTCCTGCCTTGACTAGTCGAACGCTAAGCCTGGCTTGCCGGTTCCTGGAGACAAGCTTCCCCGGCCGCCCCCACAAGAAAGGTAAGATAATGGTGGCCATTAACAGAGAAGAAGAAGAAGTGACTATTCTCCATACATGTGAAGTAGCACTCCTATTTCCAGTGTGTAATGACTTGTTTTTTGGTAACACTACTCATTAACACATGAACTTTTTCAACTGACTTTAATGGTCCCTTAACTTTTTTGCCTCAAATGCATAAATTTACCCCTATACCTATAATCTCTACCCCAACAAAAAGCAAGAGTTTAATAAGGACCTTTGTAGACAATGCACACACATGGTATATGGGATTTGAACCGAACATGCGATATAGGATTTGAACCTAACATGCTATGTAGGATTTTAACCTAACATGCTATATAGGATTTGAACCTAACATGCTATATAGGATTTGAACCTAACATGCTATATAGGATTTGAACCTAACATGCTATATAGGATTTGAACCTAACATGCTATATAGGATTTGAACCTAACATGGTATATAGGATTTGAACCTAACATGCTATATAGGATTTGAACCTAACATGCTATATAGGATTTGAACCTAACATGCTATATAGGATTTGAACCTAACATGCTATATAGGATTTGAACCTAACATGCTATATAGGATTTGAACCTAACATGCTATATAGGATTTGAACCTAACATGCTATATAAGATTTGAACCTAACATGCTATATAAGATTTGAACCTAACATGCTATATAGGATTTGAACCTAACATGCTATATAGGATTTGAACCTAACATGCTATATAGGATTTGAACCTAACATGCTATATAGGATTTGAACCTAACATGCTATATAGGATTTGAACCTAACATGCTATGTAGGATTTGAATCTAACATGCTCTAGAGGATTTGAATCTAACATGTTATATAGGATTTGAACCTAACATGCTCTATAGGATTTGAACCTAACATGCAATATAGGATTTGAACCTAACATGGTATATAGGATTTGAACCTAACATGCAATATAGGATTTGAACCTAACATGCTATATAGGATTTGAACCTAACATGCTATATAGGATTTGAACCTAACATGCGATATAGGATTTGAACCTAACATGCGATATAGGATTTGAACCTAACATGCTATATCGGATTTGAACCTAACATGCTATATAGGATTTGAACCTAACATGCTATGTAGGATTTGAACCTAACATACTATATAGGATTTGAACCTAACATGCAAAATAGGATTTGAACCTAACATGCTATGTAGGATTTGAACCTAACATGCTATATAGGATTTGAACCTAACATGCTATATCGGATTTGAACCTAACATGCTATGTAGGATTTGAACCTAACATGCTATATAGGATTTGAACCTAACATGCTATATCGGATTTGAACCTAACATGCTATATAGGATTTGAACCTAACATGCTATATAGGATTTGAACCTAACATGCTATGTAGGATTTGAACCTAACATGCCATATAGGATTTGAACCTAACATGCCGTATAGGATTTGAACCTAACATGCTATATAGGATTTGAACCTAACATGCTATATAGGATTTGAACCTAACATGCCATATAGGATTTGAACCTAACATGCTATGTAGGATTTGAACCTAACATGCTATATAGGATTTGAACCTAACATGCTATATAGGATTTGAACCTAACATGCCGTATAGGATTTGAACCTAACATGCTGTATAGGATTTGAACCTAACATGCTATATAGGATTTGAACCTAACATGCTATATAGGATTTGAACCTAACATGCTATATCGGATTTGAACCTAACATGCTATATAGGATTTGAACCTAACATGCTATATAGGATTTGAACCTAACATGCTATATAGGATTTGAACCTAACATGCTATATAGGATTTGAACCTAACATGCTATATCGGATTTGAACCTAACATGCTATATAGGATTTGAACCTAACATGCTATATAGGATTTGAACCTAACATGCTATATAGGATTTGAACCTAACATGCTATGTAGGATTTGAGCCTAACATGCCATATAGGATTTGAACCTAACATGCTGTATAGGATTTGAACCTAACATGCTATATAGGATTTGAACCTAACATGCTATATAGGATTTGAACCTAACATGCTATATAGGATTTGAACCTAACATGCTATATCGGATTTGAACCTAACATGCTATATAGGATTTGAACCTAACATGCTATATAGGATTTGAACCTGGGTGCCCTGCATCCTGAGCCAAGGTTTTGAGATGTGAACACAAACAGGCCAACCCAGAGCAGAAATGGGACTTATTGTAGAAACTGTGTTTTCATTATCAGTAGATTGTTGCTTCGGAATAAATCGAATACTTTTCTTTTGTCAAATTCTGCAAATCCAAATTTGCCCCTTGCTCCCATCCAGGAATTCCACTGTGATCCTACTTTTGCATTCAAATGTCCCATCACCAATAACACATGGTGTTGAAACTTCTTCTGGGGCTTTGTGTAGTTTGTGATAAAATCCGGTTTCTTCCTGAGACAATGTTGAGGTACGAGCATGCACGTGGATTATTGTTACCCTGTAGCTACCTTTGATTTGGAATTTTGCCTTTGACATGCGAGGAGATATTGCTTTAAAAACAACAAGCGCTCAGCATGTCTTCGTCTTTCGTACCAATGGCACTTCATGTCGATGTCGATGTTCTGCTCCTGAATTATTCTTTGCCTTGCCATTTCATTTTGCCCCGACCAATGATTTCCCACTCGTGTCGTGCATCATCAATGCAAGTGTGCCCACCTGGTATAATGCGCTGACATTCCATGTTCTGACGCAGGTATTAACCTTCAAATTAACCAGGCCATTCCCTGCTCTGTGTATTTCGCTTGTTTTGTAATGATGGAATTTTTTTACTGTCGGCATCCTGCGCTTAAATTACTCGGTGATGGACAATTAACTGTATAATGTATGTACAGTACCGGTACTATTAGTAGGCTATGAACTGGATAATGTCTTGTATGTACAGTACTATTAACTGTAACATATTGTACAGTACTATTAACTGTAACGTCTTGTACAGTACTATTAACTGTAATGTGTCTTGTACCGGTACAGTACTATTAACTGTAATGTCTTGTACAGTACTATTAACTGTAATGTCTTGTACAGTACTATTAACTGTAATGTGTCTTGTACCGGTACAGTACTATTAACTGTAATGTCTTGTACAGTACTATTGACTGTAATGTCTTGTACCGGTACAGTACTATTGACTGTAATGTCTTGTACAGTACTATTCACTGTAATGTCTTGTACCGGTACAGTACTGTTAACTGTAATGTCTTGTACAGTCCTATTGACTGTGATGTGGCGGACACAAAAGCCCACTGGCGTGGTGACATCATTCCACGCACCAAGTGGGCGGTGGCCACGCCCGAGGGGTAGGCGTGGCCTCATGATATACACCGGGCGACCAGCCCCTGAGCATTTCAGTGTTACAGTGTAGTCTTACAATAAAGACGTTTATATGTTACCGCTTGTCCGCTTCCTCCTTGCTCACAAGCAGCGCGCGTAACGCCGCGCTTTACTGGTGACCCTCGACGTTGGATCTGCCGGAGCGATCCTTCCACACGCGACGCCATCGCCATGGCCGCCTTCGTCAAACTTCCGGAATTTTGGGAGGCTCAGGCCGAAGTCTGGTTCGTCCAGGCCGAAGCCCAATTTCAGCTTCGGCACCTCACCGGCGATGACACGCGCTACTGCCACGTCGTCGCCTCCCTCGGGCCCGGCACGGCCGCTCGAGTTGTGTCCGTCCTTCGCCACCCACCGGACGGCCACAAGTACGAGGCACTCAAGCGGCTACTCCTAGCCACGTTCAGCCTCACGGACGACGCACGGGCCGACCGCCTCCTGGATCTCCCCGAGCTCGGTGAGACGCGCCCGTCGGTCCGAATGGACCATATGCTGTCACTGTTGGGCGACGAAGCCCCCGGTTCGCTATTCCGGGCGCTTTTCCGTCGCCAACTTCCAGCGCAGGTTCGCCTCGCGTTGGCCGGGACCGGGCTAACGGAACCCCGAGCATTGGCGGCCGAGGCGGACAAGTACTTCGCCGCTTCGGACACGCGGGCGAGCGTTGGTGTGGCCGTCACGGCCTTCGACGCTGATGTTCCACAGCATCATCTTCTACAGCACGCTGAAGTTCAGCAGCATGCTGATACGCACCTCGTGAATGCCGCCACGCCCCGCCCACCGCCGCGGCAAAAACCGCCACCGCGGGGAAACCCGTCGACTCCACCGGCCTGGCGGAGCCAGCCGCGCTCCTCCAGCTCCACCACCTGGTGCTGGTTCCACGCCAAGTTCGGCCACGAAGCTCGGCGGTGTCATCCGCCGTGCTCCTTCAACGGGTCGGGAAACGCCCGGGCCGGCGCTCAATTGTGGCGATGAGCGCCGGCCGTTCGAGCAGCCTGCTGTTCATAACGGACACCTTCTCCGGGCGCCGTTACCTGTGCGACACGGGAGCACAGGTGAGTGTCATTCCCACCGGCACGTCAGACAAGCACGCCGCGGGTGGGGGCCCCGCGCTGCTTGCCGCGAACGGGACGCCCATCCGTACGTACGGAAAACGCTGCCTCTCTCTGCGGATTGGAGGGCAGGTTTTCCGATGGACGTTCGTCACCGCCGACGTGCCCATGGCACTGCTTGGCGCGGACTTCCTGTGCGCTAATGGGCTCCTGGTCGACGTCAAGCGCAGACGGCTTGTCCAGGCCGAGACGTTCAGCTCGCTCGCATGTGCGTTGCCCAGCTCAACGAGCGGCTTGCCAAGCGGCTTGCCGAACGATTCGGTTCCGGCCACGTTGGTCTGTACGCTTCCGGCAGCGGACGCATTCACCCGCCTCCTCGCCGGCTTCCCGGCCCTCACGCGGCCCACCTTCTCGGCGGGGGCCGTCAAGCACGGGGTGGCCCATCACATCCCCACCGTCGGGCCACCGGTCTACGCCCGGGCACGCCGCCTCGAGCCGACGAAGCTGGCGGTGGCAAAAGCGGCGTTCGCTACCCTGGAGCGACTCGGCATCGTTCGGCGCTCAGAGAGCGCTTGGGCGTCGCCGCTGCACATCGTGCCGAAGCCCGGCGGGGGATGGCGACCGTGCGGGGACTATCGCCGTCTCAATGACGCCACGACTCCCGACCGCTACCCCGTCCCCCACATTCAGGACTTTTCCGCCCGTTTGGCGGGCAGGTCCTTCTTCTCGAAGGTGGACCTCATACGCGGCTACCATCAGGTCCCCGTCAGGCCGGAGGACGTCCCGAAGACGGCGGTCATCACGCCATTCGGACTCTTCGAGTTCCTGCGCATGCCCTTCGGTCTGAAGAATGCGGCTCAGGCGTTCCAGCGACTGATGGACAGCGTCCTGCGCGACTTGGATTTTGTCTACGTCTACCTGGACGATATCCTCGTCGCCAGCGCGTCCCGCGAAGAGCACCTACGCCACCTCCGCACGCTCTTCGAACGCCTGGGCCAGCATGGCCTGATTGTGAACCCCGCAAAGTGCCGGTTCGGCGCCGCCACAATCGATTTTCTGGGGCCACCAGGTGTCACCTGGTGTCACCAGGCACGGAGCCGTCCCCCTGCCGGCCAAGGTGGAGGCGGTGAAGGGGTTTCCGCGCCCCCGCACGATCAGAGGGCTGCAGGAGTTCCTGGGCATGGTGAACTTTTACCATCGGTTCCTGCCCCGTATCGCCCAGCTCCTGCGCCCCCTGCACGAAGCTCTCCGAGGTAAGCCGGGCAAAGGCGACGTTACCTGGACCGAGCAGATGGACACGGCGTTCACGGGCGCGAAGCTCGCCTTGGCTAACGCCACCATGCTCGCGCACCCGGCGCCCGATGCACCGATCGCCCTCACCACCGATGCCTCGGACTACGCGGTGGGCGCGGTGCACGAGCAATGGGTGCGTGGAGCTTGGCAACCGCTGGCGTTCTTTAGCCAGCAGCTTCGCCCGCCCGAACGCCGTTACAGTACCTTCGACCGCGAGTTGCTCGGACTTCACTTGGCGGTCAGGCACTTCCGCCATCTGCTCGAGGGCCGGGCGTTCACTGCCTTCGTCGACCACAAGCCGCTGATCTTCGCGATGGGCAAGGTCACCGAGCCGTGGTCGGCCCGGCAGCAGCGTCACCTCTCGGCCGTGTCCGAGTACACGACGGACATCCAGCACGTCGCAGGGAAGGACAACCCGGTGGCGGATTGCCTTTCCTGGGCCGTCGCCCACGCAGTCCACCTCGGCATCGACTATGCCCGGATGGCAGCGGACCAGGCCGCTGACCCCGACGTCCAGGCCTTGCGGACCGCCGTCACGGGCCTCCGCGTCACCGAGGTGCCGTTCGACGGCGCGGGCGCGGCCCTCTTGTGCGACGTCTCCCTCGGGCGTCCTCGCCCCATTGTGCCCGCGGGCTGGCAGCGCCAGGTGTTTGACACCATCCACGGCCTGTCCCACCCGGGCGCGAGGGCCTCCCAAAGGCTGATCGCCGACAAGTTCGTCTGGCATGGCCTCCGGAAGGCCGTCCGCGGCTGGGCCAGGACATGCCTCGCGTGCCAGCGCGCCAAGGTGCACCGGCACACCCAGGCCCCGTTGGCCCCGTTCACGGTGCCGGAACGCCGGTTTGACCACGTCCACGTGGACCTGGTGGGACCTCTGCCCCCCTCGCGGGGTTTCACCCACGTCCTCACCATGGTGGACCGCACCACCCGGTGGCCGGAGGCCGTGCCCTTGGCGTCGACAACGGCGGCCGATGTCGCGCAGGCTTTCATCGCCACCTGGGTCGCCCGGTTCGGCGCCCCCTCAGACATCTCATCCGACCGCGGCCCCCAGTTCACCTCGGAGCTCTGGGGGGCGGTTGCGCAGGGGCTCGGGGTCCGGCTGCACCGAACCACGGCCTACCACCCCCAGGCTAACGGCCTGTGTGAGCGATTTCACCGCTCATTGAAGGCCGCGCTCCGGGCCACCCTCCGCGACGGCGGCTGGGTCGACAGGCTCCCCTGGGTCCTGCTGGGCCTCCGGACGGCGCCCAAGGAGGACCTGCGCGCATCCGCGGCGGAGTTGGTCTTCGGGCAACCGCTGCGGGTGCCGGGCGAGTTCCTCCCCGACTCCACGGCACCATGGTCCGCGGCACAGCAGCGCTCCGCTCTGCAAGAGACCGCCCAGAGGTTCGCCCCGGTGCCAACGGCATGCCACGGGCACCCACCGACGCACGTCGCCCCGGAGCTTCGCACGGCGGAGTACGTCTTCGTCCGCCACGATGCCCATCGGACACCACTGCGGCCCCCGTACGACGGGCCTTTCCGCGTGCTGGAGACCGGGGCGAAGCACTTCACCCTGGACATCGGCGGTACTCCTGACAGCGTTTCGGTAGACCGCCTCAAGCCGGCCCACCTCGATGTGGACCATCCACCGCCAGTGGCCCGACCCCCACATCGGGGCCGCCCTCCTGCGGGCGGACCCCCGGCACCGCCCAGCCCCGCCGCCACGCCGCCCCCCGGTCCTGCACCCATCCCAGGGGCAGCCAGGGGCATCCCACCTGGCATCCCTGCACCCCGGACGCCGCCGATCGCCAGGGGGCGCTTCGGCCGGGTCATTCGTCTGCCCCGCAAACTGGCCCTCCAGGTGCGCGGGAATTCGGGGGGGGCGCGTGTGGCGGACACAAAAGCCCACTGGCGTGGTGACATCATTCCACGCACCAAGTGGGCGGTGGCCACGCCCGAGGGGTAGGCGTGGCCTCATGATATACACCGGGCGACCAGCCCCTGAGCATTTCAGTGTTACAGTGTAGTCTTACAATAAAGACGTTTATATGTTACCGCTTGTCCGCTTCCTCCTTGCTCACAAGCAGCGCGCGTAACGCCGCGCTTTAGTGATGTCTTTTACAGTACTATTGACTGTAATGTCTTGTACAGTACTACTAGTACCGACTGCAAAGCCGCAATGAGCCGGCGAAGCCAAAACCTCTTGCCACTATTTTACCCATCACTATGGCATCAGTAGGTTAGGTAGTTGGTAGTAGGTAGGTGTAGTAGGTACCGTACCTGGTAAGACTTGGTAAAAGAGAAGAGCAGACAGTCCTTGCCAATGGCAATACCTGCATACAATAAATGTCACAAGAAGCTTAAGGAAGTAACTATACGATGTGCTAGCTTAAGGCCTATTTTAAGAAATTTTAACTGGGCTTAACATACGTTTTCACAGTAAGTGTGTAGTCTTCTAACTTCAGTCGCTGTCAGGCGCCAGGGCTGGTTCTCTGACTCTCCGGGCACGGCGGCTTCGTCCACCAGAAGACGTTAGCTTGCAGTGATTAATTCGGTGAATTCCGTCTCAACTTCGGATATTTCCGGCCGTGAAAAACTATCCATATTTCTAAACTAAATATGTAAACCGCTTATACCATATTTCTGGCCGTGAAAAACTATCCCATACGGCCGCGAGATTTCTAAAAAATAATTCTTCGTCAATTTTAGAATATTTGACGCCGTTTTCACCCTCCGAAACGCGTAATAATATTTTTTCAAATGCTCGAATCTCATTGGTTCTGGTGTTTGATGACGATTTTCGTTGAAGATAAGGAGGTTGGTCTTAACGTATTTTAATTACTAATTAGAGGTTTCATTAGATTGTGAATCAAAGAACGACGGGTGAAACAAACTCCTATTGAACTTTTTCACAATTGTTTTATGCAAACTTCCGCATCCGGTCGATGGCGGCCACCATTGAGTGATTTCATTTTAGAAATATTTTTGCAAATGCTCGACTCTCATTGGGTCCGGTGTTTGGTGACGCGTTTTGTTGAAGATAACCAGGCCCGTGTGGGCCGATGTTGGTCTTAAATTATTTTATTAATACATTGGAGGTGCACAAGATTGTGAATCAAACGATGACGGGTGAAAGAAACTCCTAATGAACGTTTTAAATTTGTTATGCATACTTCCGCATCCGCAAGATGGCTGCCTCCACTGCGCTTCGGATTCTCGAGCCAAGGCATAATCAGGTTTTCAACATAATACGTACTCGTTTATTGACAACACCGGCTTCGCCGGCTATTAATTGTAATGTCTTGTACCGGTACAGTACTATTGACTGTAATGTCTTGTACAGTACTATTAACTGTAATGTCTTGTACAGTACTATTGACTGTAATGTATTGTACAGTACTATTGACTGGAATGTCTTGTACCAGCACAGTACTATTGACTGTAATGTCTTGTACAGTACTATTAACTGTAATGTCTTGTGCAGTACTGTTGACTGTAATGTCTTGTACAGTACTATTAACTGCAATGTTTTGTACAGTACTGTTGACTGTAATGTCTTGTACAGTACTGTTGACTGTAATGTCTTGTACAGTACTATTAACTGCAATGTCTTGTACAGTACTATTAACTGTAATGTCTTGTGCAGTACTGTTGACTGTAATGTCTTGTACAGTACTATTAACTGCAATGTCTTGTACAGTACTGTTGACTGTAATGTCTTGTGCAGTACTGTTGACTGTAATGTCTTGTACAGTACTATTAACTGCAATGTCTTGTACAGTACTGTTGACTGTAATGTCTTGTACAGTACTATTGACTGTAATGTCTTGTACAGTACTATTAACTGCAATGTCTTGTACTGTTGACTGTAATGTCTTGTACAGTACTATTGACTGTAATGTCTTGTACAGTACTATTAACTGTAATGTCTTGTACAGTACTATTAACTGTAATGTCTTGTCCAGTACTATTGACTGTAATGTCTTGTACAGTACTATTAACTGTAATGTCTTGTACAGTACTATTGACTGTAATGTCTTGTACAGTACTATTAACTGCAATGTCTTGTACAGTACTATTGACTGTAATGTCTTGTACAGTACTATTAACTGTAATGTCTTGTACAGTACTATTGACTGTAATGTCTTGTACAGTACTATTGACTGTAATGTCTTGTACAGTACTATTGACTGTAATGTCTTGTACAGTACTATTAACTGTAATGTATTGTACAGTACTATTGACTGTAATGTCTTGTACAGTACTATTAACTGTAATGTCTTGTACAGTACTATTAACTGTAATGTCTTGTACAGTACTATTGACTGTAATGTCTTGTACAGTACTATTGACTGCAATGCCTTGTACAGTACTGTTGACTGTAATGTCTTGTACAGTACTATTGACTGTAATGTCTTGTACAGTACTATTGACTGCAATGTCTTGTACAGTACTGTTGACTGTAATGTCTTGTACAGTACTGTTGACTGCAATGTCTTGTACAGTACTATTGACTGCAATGTCTTGTACAGTACTGTTGACTGTAATGTCTTGTACAGTACTATTGACTGTAATGTCTTGTACAGTACTATTAACTGCAATGTCTTGTACAGTACTGTTGACTGTAATGTCTTGTACAGTACTATTGACTGTAATGTCTTGTACAGTACTATTGCCTGTAATGTATTGTACAGTACTATTGACTGTAATGTCTTGTACAGTACTATTGACTGTAATGTCTTGTACAGTACTATTGACTGTAATGTCTTCTACCGGTACAGTACTATTGACTGTAATGTCTTGTACAGTACTATTAACTGTTATGTCTTGTACCGGTACATTACTATTAACTGTAATGTCTTGTACAGTACTATTAACTGTAATGTCTTGTACAGTACTATTGACTGTAATGTCTTGTTCAGTACTATTACCTGTAATGTCTTGTACAGTACTATTGACTGTAATGTCTTTTACAGTACTATTGACTGTAATGTCTTGTACAGTACTATTGACTGTAATGTCTTATACAGTACTATTAACTGTAATGTCTTGTACCGGTACAGTACTATTGACTGTAATGTCTTGTACAGTACTATTAACTGTAATGTCTTGTACCGGTACAGTACTATTAACTGTAATGTCGTGTACAGTACTATTAACTGTAATGTCTTGTACAGTACTATTAACTGTAATGTCTTGTACAGTACTATTGGCTGTAATGTCTTGTACAGTACTATTAACTGTAATGTCTTGTACCGGTACAGTACTATTAACTGTAATGTCTTGTACAGTACTATTAACTGTAATGCCTTGTACAGTACTATTAACTGTAATGTCTTGTACAGTACTATTAACTGTAATGTCTTGTACAGTACCATTACGGTAATTATTGTTCACCTGTAGCCCATTATGTTTGTCTGACAGGCATTTGTTTCTTTGTGTTCTTATTTGTTATTGTCAGGATCATGAGGCTACCTTGGGGACACCTTTTTAAATCAGGTGTACAAAATCATTTTTTGATTTCCTGTCCCCTTCACCAATGCACCACATGTGCTCCTTCCAATACTTTTCTTATCCTACTTCCTCACAATACTTTCCTTTCTTTCCCCACTATTCCCATACTGTGTCCACTTACTTTCTCTCTTCCACGTTCCTTTCCTTCCTTTTCTCCAATTGAATTTTCTCATTCAAACCTCCTACACAACCCTAATGTGCAATCAAGTAGATGACCTCATTTTCTTCTCCACCTTGAGTATAACATTCCAGCCCTCAGCCCGAAATTTTTCACGAGTTTTGACAACTGCATTTAAATCATGTTCCGCAACTGAGGTATTAACTTTACTATGGTAATCCCACATGATCAGCCATTGTCCTCATTGGTTGTGGTTATGAATTGCTTTTTTCGATACATAGTCGAGGCTCGTGGAAGAGCTAGTACACTGAATGGATCAAGGCATAAACAAAAACAGGACGCAAAAGGAACAGTAGAGAGAGGGAGGAAACACCAACAGCAGAGTTTAAGGCTGAGATAGCGGGAGCCTTGGACAAACAATGGAAGCATGGAGGAACAGAGATTGCATGGAGTGGACAAGATGGATACAGAAAGAAACTCCAAGGAGAAAAACTTTGAATGGAGGAGGGGTTTGGATGGGATTATCGAGGATGGAAAATATCATGGTTTTAGAATGGGGATGATATGAGATGGTGGTGAACAGCTGTCTTCAACACTTGTCTTGGAGGGAGGGAAGAATGAAATTGAAGAGGATGTCGAAGTTGGTTCTACAGGCAGGAAAAAGAGGAACGAATCAATGGAGGTGAGCACTGAGCAGTGATCCTGGATTTAGGTAATTTCACCAGTCAATTTCACCAGTCACCAGAAAGGTTCACCAGGGACCGTGTGAGCCCTGCATAAACCTGGGGGAGGTAAAGCACATAAAGAGCAGAGGGTGCAAGACCAGAAAGGAGGCTGTAGAAGACAGAGAGACCACCGACCTGTTTGCGATGGTGAAGTGATAGCCCCATCCACTCGGCTTCATCATTGGATATTCCAATAATCTTAAACGCCTTGATTTCCACGCCATTAAGGTGAGCAACATGTGAGGCAGGGGAGCCGCCCAGAGGGGAGAGCAATATTCCATGAAGCTGCGGATGAAGGCCTTGTTGGTGGGCAGGAATTCACTTGTGCCAAGGAAGCACTTTATATGACGGAAGATGCCCAGTAGGCGGCTGGCTTTGGAGGCCAACGTTGAAATGTGATTTGCCCAAGAAAGATCATAGCTGATAGTGAGACCAAGGAGTTTGAGTGATTGAACTTCCTCAAGAGGAATTGTTAACAAAGGTTTTGTCATTTTGATTTTAAGGGAGCCAGTATCATTCAAGGTTTTCATCTGCTCTCTCGTGAGCAAAACATCAATTCTCACAGCTCCTTTTCTTTGAATTGTATGAACGATAATAATACAAAGCTTTTTATTTCGAACACAACATAATCGTTCATTAAGATTGATTTGATTAATATATACTCCAGTTGGTTCTTTAACACTCATTTATTTATTTTAAAAATCTATGTGATATTAATCATAACACCATTATCTGTATTAATCTGTAATTCTGTTTCTGCCAAAAGCAAACAATATGCATCAACTTCTTCACTCTCCCCTCTTTCAATGTATAGAGAAGTATCCGCTCTATTAGACTTATAGTTTCCTTTTGAGCACTCAGGTCAATTGCGTAGATTGTATAAAGCAAAACTTTTGATTTGGCAAGAAAACATCAATGAGCAAAACATCAATTCAATTGTGTAGATTGTATAAAGTTTTTGAAATGCAACCATATCCAAAATAGGATCTTTATTACCGTTGCTTTCACACACCTTTTGGTAAGACTTGTAGGCTTCCGCATCATCATTTTTTTCCCAATCAATTTCCAATCTATCTCGCGGATAAAATGTGCCATCAAGAGAAACCCGAAGTTGTTTCACCTTAGCATTATCACTCAGCACATTATTCTTATCAGTACCCTCCTCTCCATCTGGTTTTAAAAAAAATGAGCCATAGGTATCGCGGCTTTCCTTGAAGAACACCCAAATTCCAAGTGTAGCTAGTGTGTTCCAGTTTAACGTGTTGACATCTTCTTTTAAGGTATGATACATTTAGCGGGGTCTTTGAGTTAAGTCTTCTATTCAACATCTCTTCCGTTTTAAGATTAGGAGTATATTCACTAACATACCAACACAAATCATTAATAACACATTTATTATTTTCACCAAAAGCATTTTCAACCCCAAAAAGCAATCTATTTACATTATCATTCTTTTGTAGTTGAAATCTAATTTTAAGCCCGTACAAAACTTTATCATCATCACAAAATCCAAATATACCTTTAAGAGGTACTGCTACGGTAAAACTATTCACTGTTTTTGTATCATCATTATACATTGCCTTCCTTTGACTATAACCAGGGTCTGCGTTTGTACCCGTTGACATATCAGGAATAAAACCTTCAACAGCTCCCTTACCCATTCTATCACTAAACGAATATAGTGTAAATTTCATCATTTCCAGATGTAGCAGAGACATAATCAACCGCTTCAACCTCTTGTGTTCCAATATACAGGCGGACACTATCAAACATTTTCCAGAAGAAATCATTTACGAGTGTAGCATCAGTATTATTCGCAGCCTTAGTGAATTAAAATTTACACAACAAGAAACTATCAGCTAGATTCAAGTAAGTTTGTTGATTATTTATTTCAAAACTTTTTGTTCCGTTTGAATTCCAGTCTGTTCCTGTTATAGCATTTACCTTAAAATAGTCTTCCTTTTTAGTGGAGTTTAAGCCTGGTGTTGGCTTAGTGGTTAGGGTGCCACCTTGGGATCCTAGGATCCTGTGTTCAAATCCCCGTCGATGGCTGAATTAACCTTAGCGGTTAGGGTGCCAGCTTGGGATCCTAGGATCCTGTGTTCAAATCCCCGTCAATGGCTGAATTAACCTTCGCGGTTAGGGTGCCAGCTTGGGATCCTAGGATCCTGTGTTCAAATCCCCGTCAATGGCTGAATTAACCTTAGCGGTTTGGGTGCTAGCTTGGGATCCTAGGATCCTGTGTTCAAATCCCCGTCAATGGCTGAATTAACCTTAGCGGTTAGGGTGCTAGCTTGGGATCCTAGGATCCTGTGTTCAAATCCCCGTCAATGGCTGAATTAACCTTAGCGGTTTGGGTGCTAGCTTGGGATCCTAGGATCCTGTGTTCAAATCCCCGTCGATGGCTGAATTAACCTTAGCGGTTAGGGTGCCAGCTTGGGATCCTAGGATCCTGTGTTCAAATCCCCGTCAATGGCTGAATTAACCTTCGCGGTTAGGGTGCCGCTTGGGATCCTAGGATCCTGTGTTCAAATCCCCGTCAATGGCTGAATTAACCTTAGCGGTTTGGGTGCTAGCTTGGGATCCTAGGATCCTGTGTTCAAATCCCCGTCAATGGCTGAATTAACCTTAGCGGTTAGGGTGCTAGCTTGGGATCCTAGGATCCTGTGTTCAAATTCCTGTCAATGGCTGAATTAACCTTAGCGGTTAGGGTGCTAGCTTGGGATCCTAGGATCCTGTGTTCAAATCCCCGTTGATGGCTGAAATAACGTCAGGAGGGTCGACTCAGCCTGTCATCCTTCTGAGGCCAGCAAATTGAGTACCAGTTCACTGGCAATTCCCTGTGTGTCACAAAAGGCGACTAACAGGGTTGGTGGCAGGAAGAGCATCCGGCCATAAAACATTGCTTCAAAAAGGGGTCCACGGTGCCCGAAAAAGGCCAAACCCTGCTCTGTGGGGAAAATGGCCTCTAAAGGTGGTTTTTTTAAGTTTTTTTTTTTAGTAGAGTTTGAGATGATAATCGTATCATCCAAATCATAGATACTATCAATTGCATCCATACTTGTATTTATTTAGTAAAAGAAAGATGTTAAAACTTTTGAAACCCTGACCCAAGTATTTGAAGGATTTTTTGTCGTTCTTGTGAAGATAGTTGAGTTTTCCCTTTCTTAATTTCTCTGATCGCTTGTAATTTATGAGACTCCTTTTGAGTGTCTTTTATACACTTTACAGCACCCGCTCCATTTCCCACAGCAGAAGCGGTTGAACCAATTAGGTCTTTATATTTAAGAATAGTTGAACCAATATCCATTAGAGTATCAATTATCCCATCTCCTGTATTTCTAAATTGATGCCCTACACCCCGTTCTCTCTTAGGTTTATAGTATCCTCTCCCAAGAAACATACCTTCACCCTTATAGTACGGTGAAAGGAACATCCCATCCCCTTCTTTCGTAAATATTATATATTTTCCCAACTCGTGTTTCCTCACAATAACCATCGTATTTATTTACTTATTGGAAAACTTCACGAAGATGAATTCTGATGGAAATAATTTCTCCATTGAAGGAAATCATACGATTATCTTGATCGGTTATCCTAAAATGTACTTTATAAATGTTTCTTCCTGACACGGGTACATCGACAAGATTTTTCGGTTCCATTTTGAATTTATAACCAATCGGGGTTGAGTATGCGCTGAACAAAAATATTGTATTTGTTCTTATTCCATCGTTATAAGCATCATCAATCAAATCACAGTTATTTAATACCTAATTTATACCGGAGGATATTTGAATAACATTATCACTGTAAAATGTTGCATTCGTCTCAATCTTTTTTGAGGAGAAACCTAATAACTCTATAAGTGAATTATAAATCGTGAAATCAACTTTATAGTTATTTTTAAGTCTAATAGTTGATGCTGAAATATATTTTTTAACATCTATAACAATATTTTTTGGTTCATCACCTTGTTCTCTCACAAGGCGAGAAATTTCAGAAGATATTTGAGAAATCTCGTATGCTCCGGGTGAAATTGTTATAGTTTTGTATCTGCTTCCTGGATTATAACTAAACTTGTTATTTTTCTCCGTGATATTAAAAAGGGTATTGTAAGTTTCCATAGACAATAACGATGCCTCATCATCTTTTGTGGAGTCAAGTTGTAGTGGGTATGGGAACGAAGCCGTGTGATCACTTGTTGTGAAATTAAAACTAAGGATTGTGCTTCTCATCTTATTTAATATGTAATAAAATATCTTTTTATTGACCTTGAGCGCGAATCGAACGGGCCGCGCCTGTTCACTCGCCGTTCCTACTTGGAAACCCGCGGCTCCCGTCCGTGGCTCTTCCTCCTCATGCACAACAGCAAGATGTCGGCACACGGCCGTCCACGATGAGATCCAAAATCGGAGAAAGGCCGAAAGGGCGTTAATGCGGAGAGAGATCAAAAATTAGATCGTTCACCAACAAAGTTAAAAAAGAGCAGGTGCAAGAGGGAATCGGTCAGAGAACAGAGAATGCCCACTAGCGCGTCAAGCCAAGAAGAAGAGTGAAGAAGAAGCACAAATGTCCACTAGTGCGTTCTTTTAACACCCAGGCTCTGACGTCATCCTCCTCCAACCTGTCCGTGACAACTCGCCCGCTCCAGAAAGTTCTCGCTGACATCATCCTTCCACCAATCCCCGTGCGTCTTGCACTCCCTCTAACCAATCACTGCTCTTGGGGGCGTGACCCCCACGGACATGCCTGCTCTGTGCGCCTCCCAAGTCGGGGTCGTCAGCGGTAGGGCTCGATGCATGACTTCTGGTAGGTTTTTTTTATTAATAGTGAGCTGTTTAATGGGAGATTTCTGCTAGTATCTATGGTGTGGTGCTAAAAGGGACATAGGAAATAAATTACAGAGGTAACGACATACAAGGGATAAATTGCCCATAATGCCTGAGCTAATTAACATACCCCATTCCTCGTAATAGGGACAAAGATACACTTAATCGTAACACACGGTCTACCGGATCCCTACTTATAGTACATCGAGGTGGTTCTTCTTCTTCACGACAATCGGAGCATGCTAATCTATACAAATCTACCTGGACGAAAGTATCCCTACCCCCACACATGTAACAATATATATATATATATATATACATTATTTATTTATTACTATTTATTTTTTTAATGCAAAAACTATGACATTTAGGTGGAATTTGTTTCAAAAGTCATTAACTAGACCGATTGGCCGATGCATATTCCAAGTTTCAGCTCGTTTCAATGTATAGCCCTTGAGATAGGAGCGCCAACACATTTTGGGCAGACAGACGGACAGACACCAACGTGGATTCGAGGGTTTTCTTAATAAAACTCAAGAATGCGGAAACGGACGTTGCTGAAATTTGGAACATATTACCATGATGTACAAAGCATTTACTTCTGAAATTTGCAGCCGATTTCGTCCAGTAGAAGCCGAGAAACGTATTTTCAGTCTCCATGTTAAAGCTGCACACAGAGAAACGATCCCTTATATAAAGAGAGGGGTGCTTTGCCCCTCCCTTGATAATCCCTCAATGAGGTTGTCTTCCTTCGCTGCCCATTGTTTATGACCACTTTACGATTTCAAAATGAAGGCAAAACATAAACGTGTGTGGAATACATAAAAGCATTCCAGTAATATGCGGCCGTTATGGCCATTCCATACTTGACACCATTTACTGTGTAAAGGGATTGATGTCCACTCCACTCTCACATCATACAATTCGCTTATTGAGGAGCTTAATGAGGTCGTTATCGCTTAATTTTGATGGAGAAACGAATGTGAGTTAGGATTCAGTCTTTCCCCCTTTTTGTGTAAACCTCTGTGGATGCGTCTTGACCGATAGACACCCAGGGAATGCTTGATGTCAACGCAATTATGAGATGTCCTGCAGGAGCGATAAGTAAGGTTTGATCGTGGAGGGACATGGAAAGTGATGGTGTGATGGGAGAAACACAAGGCCGTGAACCTTCCATAACTATTGGTCCAAGTTGGAGTTATTCTATCCTTTACTGCACTTTACAATAAAACTCTGCAGTGAATTCTGTTGATGTTCAGAAAAACAAGGACGTTCTGTCTTTCTTGGCCTAAGGCAGTCAATAGTCCATCAAAGCGAATGCCTCCCTTGCCTTTCCTAGCTACTGTCTCATCCCAGCGAGCTCCTCGTTCCCAGCGGAAATCACAAAGACTTGTGTGCCAATAGCATCGGCTGATCCGAATCTTTCCTCTCCCAACAGTCTGCGTCTGTCTCTGCATTTGTATTTCGGTTACTGTTACATAAAGAAATACAATGAGCTCCAATGCAGGAAGACGCCAGGTGCCCCAATCATACCTGCGCTACATCAACACCACATTAATCCAATCTATCAGTGTATCGACTCAATTTGTCTGTGGGAGATGGAAACGGGGAGAGGAGGAGGGGGGATGGTGCAACAGTCGGACAGGCATGGGACAATGGGACATGACCAGTGATAATATACATGTACGGTCAACAATACTGTGCGATGTCTTGGACACGTTCAGGAACGGAGCATCGACAATTTACTCACAATGTCCACTGTTATTTTCTACTCTTAGAGAAACGTTTCCTATTTTGAATACAGCTTAGTTTGGGTGAGAAGAAACCAAGGTTATCATTTATCAATCTTTAATTCACATTGAACAAAATCTTCAAAAACCTGTGATCACAACAACTCAAAGTTGTGATCACAACAACTCAAACTAGAAAGCATCTGAACATGCAAATCCTGTCCGTGTCCGCTTTGCAATCGGACTTCTTCTGCATGCGAAACATGACAAAAACACGAAAAAAATACAAAAAAAACTACGACTTAAGGTGACCTTGACATTTTGACCTCAAAAGCAATAGGCCTCAGTGACCCGATATGCAAATCCAGCTCAAATTTCAGGTCGTTGGGATGAAAATTGACGATTTTATGCAACCTTGACTTTTTGATCTCAAGAAAGAATCAGTTTCTTACTTTTGATTGGTGAACCAATTCAGTGACACAATATGCAAATTCTAGAAATTTCAGGTCATTGGATCAAAATTGATGCTAATATGGGACACTGACCTTTGACCTTTTGACAAAATCATTAATTCGTGTTGTCCATATTCTCATAATAAAGCTTCGTTGAACATTTGATGTCAAAAGGTCAAATGGTAAAGAAGTTATGGACCGGATAAACACAGACGCACAAACACACACACACACACACACACACACACACACACAGACACACACACACACACACACACACACACACAAACACACACACGCAGACACAGACACATATATATACACACACACACACACACACACACACACACACACACACACAAGTGATTGCAAAGCCCCGTCTCCGACGCTAACTATACATAAGCAGCTAATATGAAGTGTTGTAGTAGCTCATTCATCAAATTTATCAATCAAACCTAATTGATGACTGTGAGGTCGTCCTCGTCATCAACATCCGGTGCTCCCCTCTGCACATCTATAATTCTAAAGGTCTACTTTTTGTATTGCAGATTACAGATCTCTCGGGATGAACTGTGAGCTTAAAACCAAATAGCTGAAATGTCATCGACATCGCACACAATTGCGTTTTTGCATCAAGGAGAAACATTCAGTGAAACAGGTCGCATCACTCGATTTTCCAAGTGATCTATTCAAAACACAGGTGGCATCAGCAAATTTTTTTAGTGATTCGGAGTTCGATGAAGATGTTTATTTAAGATCAACGACCTTGATGAATGCCCTGACGATACAGATTGGTTAGCCACCATGTTACTGTTACCAATTAGCATGTTACTGATACCGATTAGCCATGTTAGTGTTACCAATTAACCGTGTTACTGTTAATAATTAACCATGTTACTGATACCGATTAGCCATGTTACTGTTACCAATTAACCGTGTTACTGTTAATAATTAACCATGTTACTGATACCGATTAGCCATGTTACTGTTACCAATTAACCGTGTTACTGTTAATAATTAACCATGTTACTGATACCGATTAGCCATGTTACTGTTACCAATTAACCGTGTTACTGTTAATAATTAACCATGTTACTGATACCGATTAGCCATGTTACTGTTACCAATTAACCGTGTTACTGTTAATAATTAACCATGTTACTGATACCGATTAGCCATGTTACTGTTACCAATTAACCGTGTTACTGTTAATAATTAACCATGTTACTGATACCGATTAGCCATGTTACTGTTACCAATTAACCGTGTTACTGTTAATAATTAACCATGTTACTGATACCGATTAGCCATGTTACTGATACCGATTAGCCATGTTACTGATACCGATTAGCCATGTTACTGATACCTATTAGCCATGGTACTCTTACCGATTAGCCATGTTACTTTTACCGATTAGCCATGTTACTGATACCGATTAGCAATGTTACTCTTACTGATTAGCCGTGTTACTGATACCGATTAGCCATGTTACTTTTACCGATTACCCATGTTACTGTTACCGATTAACCATGTAACCGTTACTGATGAGCTGTGTTCCTGTTACCGATTAGTGATGTTACTGTTACTGATTAGCTATGTTACTGTTACCAATTATCCATGTTACTGTTACCATTAGCCATGACCACCTGTCAAGTTTGGGGGTTCGATCTTGCTGCCTCATCAAGTTAGGGGGTTCGATCTTGCTGCCTCATAGTTAGGGGGTTTGATCTTGCTGCCTCATCAAATTAGGGGGTTCGATCTTGCTGCCTCATCAAGTTAGGGGGTTCTATCTTGCTGCCTTATCAAGTTAGGGGGTTCGATCTTGCTGCCTTATCAAGTTAGGGGGTTTAATCTTGCTGCCTCATCAAGTTAGGGGGCTCGATCTTGCTGCCTTATCAAGTTAGGGGGTTTAATCTTGCTGCCTCATCAAGTTAGGGGGTTCGATCTTGCTGCCTCATCAAATTAGGGGGTTCGATCTTGCTGCCTCATCAAGTTAGGGGGTTCTATCTTGCTGCCTTATCAAGTTAGGGGGTTCGATCTTGCTGCCTTATCAAGTTAGGGGGTTTAATCTTGCTGCCTTATCAAGTTAGGGGGTTTGATCTTGCTGCCTCATCAAGTTAGGGGGTTCGATCTTGCTGCCTTATCAAGTTAGGGGGTTTAATCTTGCTACCTCATCAAGTTAGGGGGCTCGATATTGCTGCCTCGTCAAGTTAGGGGGCTCCATCTTGCTACCTCATCAAGTTAGGGGGCTCGATCTTGCTACATCGTCATTTAGGAGACTCAATCTTGCTGCCTCATAAAGATTTGGGAGTTTCCTTTAATATTGTTGGAGAAATGACTTATAGGGGCTACCTTTGCCTGTGTCATATAGGGTAGTTATCGCCCATATTGCATGCACTGGAGTAAGTATGAGGTAATTAAATTGTGATTATAGGAAATATGTCGCTATTTCTTATCGTCAGCGGTAAAACCTCCCCTAGTGCTTGTGTCTAAAACTGCATCTTCTGTCACCCTTTTTAATGTTCTACCCTTTGTAATCCGTCTATTATTCCTTTGGGGAGAATATCAGCCTTGCATGCCACGAAAGGGGCCAGATTATTTAGGCGCATAACGGCTTCCGGGAGCTCTGGAGGAAAGCCGAGAAGCACAGAGGAATGGACACTGCCTGAGTGACACCTGCGGAATGAGTGACGACTCCCATTGCAGCTTCATTCAGCTACAAGTTTTGAATTCCGAATTTGACCCAATGCAAGACCTGAGTGGAGCCCTATTCACAAATAATAATAATGCTTGATGAGAGGCCATCTACACATGGCATACGCAATATTTCGTAAAAATTTGACCCTGTGAAACTCTGTCCCACACTCCGACCTATATATATTCCTCTCCCCCATTGATGTTTCTTTTTCTTCGTTTTCTTTATCACTGTCCACCAAACCCCTCTCCCTCCTCCCCCCTGCCTCGCTTCCTCCCCTATGCCCAGCCTTGCCCCCTTGAGTATGTGATATGCAGGCGGCTCCGAAAGTCTCGATAACAAGGCTTCAAAGAACAATTTGCATTAACGCCACATCAGTGCCAAATAATAAATGTCTCCACCAAAGGTTCGTCTTTTATCATTCCCCTCTGAGCACCTGCACCTTGAAGGTGTGGCTTTAGGTTTAAATGCCATAAACTTTGTTCGTTTGTCCAATGTCTACTCATGTTGTTGTACTTCATGCAAAACGTCTTGTCCATCCCATCATGTCCTTGCTCTTTAGGTAGTTTATATCCCATCAGGTAGACAGTAGCAAGCTCTTCCACTTCCATTACCCTCAGGCACTATAATAGAGTCCTCAGCTCTTCTTCTTCTTTTAATGTTTGGTGTGCAGCATATGTAGTGGGGCAGATATGTGACATTAAGATGAATTGTGGGTTTTGACGTACAAGCATGAAACTTGGCAGAGTTTTAGAGTATGATCCCAACAACACTTTCAGAAGTGGAAACACCCAGAAATTTCATATTTCAGCCGTGTTGTTCATTTTTCAAAAATCGCTTCCAAAACGAATTTTCAACTTTAGGAATTGTTCCTTATGTTGCAATTAAATTTACGCACACATTCTCACACATTCACCTTCATCGACGGCGCACACATCGATGGAGGGCGTACACATTCATGGACGGCGCACACATTCATGGACGGCGCACACATTCATGGACGGCGCACACATTCAGGGAGGGTGCACACATTCATTGACGGCGTACACATTCATGGACGGCGCACACATTCATGGACGGCGCACACATTCAGGGAGGGTGCACACATTCATGGACGGCGCACACATCAATGGACGGCGCACACATCCATGGACGTCGCACGCATCGATGGACGGCGCACGCATCGATGGAGGGCGCACACATTCATGAACGGCGCGCACATTCATGGACGGCACGCACATTCATGGACGGCGCACGCATCCATGGACGGCGCACGCATCCATGGACGGCGCACGCATCCATGGACGGCGCACGCATCCATGGACGGCGCACGCATCCATGGACGGCGCACGCATCCATGGACGGCGCACGCATCCATGGACGGCGCACGCATCCATGGACGGCGCACGCATCCATGGACGGCGCACGCATCCATGGACGGCGCACACATCGATGGAAGGCGCACAAATCGATGGATGGTGCACACATTCATGGACGGCGCACACATTCATGGAGGGCGCACACATCCATGGACGGCGCACGCATCCATGGAGGGCGCACGCATCCATGGACGGTGCACGCATCCATGGACGGCGCACGCATCCATGGACGGCGCACGCATCCATGGACGGCGCACGCATTCATGGAGGGCGCACGCATCCATGGACGGCGCACACATCCATGGACGGCGCACACATCGATGGAAGGCGCACAAATCAATGGACGGCGCAGGCATCCATGGACGGCGCACGCATCCATGGACGGCGCACGCATTCATGGACGGCGCACGCATTCATGGAGGGCGCACGCATCCATGGATGGTGCACGCATCCATGGATGGCGCACGCATCAATGGACGGCGCACGCATCCATGGACGGCACAAACATCGATGGAAGGCACACACATTAATGGACGGCGCACACATTCATGGAGGGCGCACACATCCATGGACGGCACACACATCCATGGACGGCGCACACATTCATGGACGGCGCGGCGCACACATCGATGGACAAACACATTGATGTTGACCTACATGTGAAATACCATGGTGGCAGTTTATACCTCGGGGAGGATTGAAATTCAGTCTACTTATGTGAATGCACACCAGCACACACCTCTAAGCTATTCTGCCAGCATTTGCAACGGTGTATTTCATCGGATTGAATATTCTCTTAATGATGAACAGACTTGTTTTCTGCAACGTATTCATTTCTAGTCCAATGGAATATGGAGCTCTCATTCTGCAGCTGCTCATGCCACCATTATACTCCATTGAGTAGAAATCTTTGTTTTCGACTTAAATGAACTCTGAGAATGTTACATAAATGATTCTTGCTCTTCCATGATCCTCTTTTGGAGAGAAAAAAAAACAAATAAAAGGAAGTTTCCTCACTTGCCCACCATGGACGAATCTGCATATTTCAAAATGTACTCCATCCAATTCCACCACGAGTCACTGAACAGCTGTCGAGGTAGGAATGAAGCACACTTTCCCACTATACCTCCTTACCTGTCCTCACTGGTCTCATCTCGCAGTCACCTCCTTCCCCATATCCTCCTCTCATGTCTGCAATTCCCTTCCTTTTTTCATCCAGTCTTGCTAGCCTCTGCAGTCCGCAAGCCCACGCTGTCCCATCGGATTGTTCTACCGTACATTATTGTGTATTTTTACCCTAATATTTCATTTATACTGACGTTTTCTCTTCAATGTTTGTGACGTTTCCCCCAACCTTATCCACAACATGAAAGTATGCCAATTTCATCATTTCACTGGTTCTACAAAGTCCAAGCGTCATCATCCTGAGATCACAATGGATGAAAAACTCAACTTTGTCAGTAAAAAGTCAACACTTTGTCTGTGACAACAAAGGTTGAGTTCTGCATATGTGAAGAATGGCTTACCTCCTCACTCCCTGACAACTCTTCATTACTTACAAAACTCATGAGTAGTGTGGTGGAACACTTACCGCTTGCACAAATCGGTGTGGCTCACACACTCAACACTCCATAAAGCATGGAGGTACTTACTCATTTGGCTTGTCCACTTCTGCTACAATCTCACCAGGAATCTTTGGTGGTGGTGGTGGTGATGTGTGTAAATCCACAGAATTAAGTGGAGCTCACTATTCCCTGGTCCAACAGGCACCCTGAACCCAGAATGAGCGGCACCATCTTGTGTCATGGCTCAGAAGCACACCACCTCCATGTTACACAACAGCGTGACTCAGGTACACACAGTCACGTTGTTATCATTGCTGGGCTAATACAAGGAATGTCTAACAAGCAGCCACACACACAGACCGAAACGGTTCATGAAGATGTCCCACCATCATTTTATGAGGGCAACTTGGGAAGGCCTTTCGAATGTTCTCCCAAAAGCAATGCCACCACAATTTAATGTGGACAAAGGGAATGGCAAAGAAGGAGAAACGGATTCCGAGGAGCACCTGGATAACCAGTTTAATCAGAGTGACCTCACGAGAGCAACCAAAAAGTGTTTCCTTCGCCAGTCCTATGAAACGACTCTTAGAAGAGACAAGTGTGGACCAGGAGGGTCTCCGCAGCCTCTTTAACCATCATCTTTCCTCACTTCATTTTTCGCTGGGATTACTGGCTGGAAAATTTATTCTTCCCAGATGGTGTATCGATCCTGACCAAATTGGCTTTTCTTTACGTTATGATGCTCTATAACTCTCCTCCCAGTTAAGTTTCCTCTTGCAATCACTCGTAAAAATATAATACCAATGATAAGAAAGGCAATGAAATAGAAAAACGACATGACTAATTGCTTCTATGCGCAATATTACAGGCCTGGGTAATTAGAACTTGGGGCAATCATTTCATCACTGACGTCACTGCCCCAAATTGGACTCCAGTTTGTTATATGTCGCCAGAAAAATACCACCTAAAACTCAGGTAGCAAGCCTACCTTTGCTTCGACTTACTAATATCCTTTTAAATTTGTCCAAGTATGTATTTCAAGGAATATGTACATGAGGACTGTTCAAGGTTGATGTCGACATTTTATGCAAAACATCTAAAAGTAGTAGATTGATAGTGAGGTTTTGTGTGATCATGTGGTCAAACTGAGCAAGGTACACAGGAAGTGACATCATCACTGCTCAAAGCATTATGTGTAAAAGCAAGATGGCAACAACCATAGTCACATGCGCTGATGAACAGAGGTAAATCATTAAGTTCCCTGTGAGGAACACGAAACCAGTTCAAATTCTTTGGAGGCGTTTGCTCAATTACAATTAGGCGATGCTTGCTTTTATTCCTTCTTTATATCTTTACAGGAGTGAGACTCATGGAAGAGCAAGGTGCAGTGTCTTCAGAAAGTATTCACACCCTTTGACCTTTTCACATTTTGTTGTCGCAGCCTAAATTTGAAATGTATTGAATTGATATTTTTTGTCATTGATCTTTGTACACATAATACCCCATAAGGTCAAAGTGGTTTCTTTTTAGAATTTTATTGCAAGTTAATTAAAAATTAAACACAGAAATATCTAAGTTACATAAGTATTCAACCCCCTGAATTAATATTTCGTAGAAGCACCTTTGGCAGTGATTACAGCTTCGAGATGTCTTGGGTATGTCTGTATCAGCTTTGCAAATCTGGATTTGGGGAGTTTCTCCCATTCTTCCTTACAGATTTGCTCAAGCTCTGTCAAGTTGGATGTGTAGCGTCGGTGAACATCAATCTTCAAGTCTTTCCACAGATTCTCAATGGGACTCAAGTCTGTGCTTTGCCTGGGTCACTCAAGTACTTTCAGGTTCTTGTTCTGAAGCTATTCCAGTGTTTCTTTGTCTGTAAGCTTGGGGTGATTGTCCTGTTGGAATGTAAATATTCGCCGCAGTCTCAGGTCTTTTGTACTCTGAAGCAGGTTCTCCTCAGGGATTTACCTGTATTCGGCTCCATTCATTGTTCCCTCTATTTCCCAATCCCTGCCGCTGAAAATCATCCCCACCACCATGCTTCACATGAGCTGTGATCAGTTTCTGCCAGACGTGCCGCTTTGCATTCAGGCCAAAGAGTTGAAATTTCATCTCATCAGACCACAGAATATTTTGCCTCGTGCTCTCAGTCTTTCACGTGTCTTTTTGCAAACTCCAGGTGTGCTGTCATTTGCCTTTTTTGTCAGGGGTGGCTTCGTTCTGGCTACTCTACCATAAAGTCTAGATTTGTGAAGTGCTGTAGAGACTGTTGTCGTTCCGGGATGTTCTCCCATCTCAGCCACGGAACTCTGTAGTTCTGTCAGATTGGCCATTGGGTTCTTGGTCACCGACCTGACCAATTTTGTCCGGTTGCTCAGTCAGGTCGGACGTCCAGCTCTAGGGCGAGTCTGGGGTCGTTCCATATTCTTTCTTAATATTGGTAGATCCATATTTCCTAATGATGGAGCTCACTGTATTCTTGGGAACTTTATCTATGCCTTCTCATAATTCTATCTCGGAATTCTACGGACAGTTCCTTGTACTTCATGGTAGAGTTCCTGCTCTGACATGAACTGTCAACTGTGGGATATTGTGTAGATATCCCACAGTATTGGATATTGTCAACTGTGGGATATTGTATAGAAAGGTGTGTTTCTTTCTAAATCATGTCCAATCAATTGAATTGGCCACAGATAGACTCCAATCATGTTGGGGAGACATCTCAAGGATGATCACAGGAAATTGGATGCACCTGAGCTCAATTTGGAGTGTCATAGCAAAGGGGTTGAATACTTATTGACTCAAGACATTTCAGCTTTTCATTTTTAATTATTTTGTAAAACTTTATATTAAAAAATCCACTTTGATACTATTGGGTATTATATGTTGATCAGTGACAAAAATCTCAATTGAATCCATTTCGAATTCAGACTCTAACAACAAAATGTGACAAAAGTCAAGGGATTTCAATACTTTCTGAAGGCCCTGTGTATACAATATACAACATCATGGTTATCTGCTACGCCACCTCGTTCAATACTCTCAGATGTTCATTCGGCCCCATAGCTTTATTTTATTTTGCCAACTTTTGAATCAAAACAAGAACTAAACAACTACTGCTAGCAGATGGTGTACCCAGCTTCGCATCCCCTCGAGGATCGGTGCAACGTTTCTATGTAAAGGCAAAACATCATAACAACAAACTCCTCCATGTAAAGTGCTAAACGGACAGTTTATAGTCAGGTCGGGAATGGAACCTGGACTCAACAGCCAAACGGCTACCTCTGTAACTAACAAACACATACACATGGATGATAAAATGCATGCAGGTATACAATATCAACCCTGAAATAATCGAACTGGTTCAGAAAGCAATGGAACACGAGAATTGCACATTAATATCAAAGTAATCAGAAGGAAAGATTGAAATACCAGGGGTGAAGTTATAATGCAGAATAATAAACTGGCCACAAATGGATATTGTTGCGTGACTACCCTTGGTGAATACCGTAGGGTAGCACGGAGGACCAAACGAGCTTTAACACTCCGAGGTGTTCATCCAATGGCAGAGTTACTACACATGGGGGGAAGTTGGGTGAGAAGCTGAAGCTTACGTTTTCGGATCCCACTGGCAGTCCTCCACCCTGCAATAAATTAACTCACACAAAATTGGAAATAAACTGTACAAAAATACCGGTTTTATTAAAGAAATTGCCGGACCAAAATAAAACACGGCGAAATAAAACTACGATTCCTAAATTGGGACGTCCCCACAGACAGACTTGAAAACAGACGAAGGATAAAATAAACATATGTCACCCACAGGGTGAACCGTATCTTGCCAAAATGTGAAAATTCCGTTTTTTCGTCATGACGTCATCAAATGACGTCATAGCGTCAAACTGTTTACAGATCTGGGAAGCACTCATCAAGGGCATTCATATGAGGTATTACTCGATATGGTACCTACGATTTCAAAATTTGTTTCATGAAAATTCCGTTTTTTCGTCATGACGTCATCAAATGACGTCATAGCGTCAAACTGTTTACAGATCTGGGAAGCACTCATCAAGGGCATTCATATGAGGTATTACTCGATATGGTACCTACGATTTCAAAATTTGACCTTGGGGTCAATAATTTTCGACCTCCAGCGCTAACCATGAAGGTCAAGGCCGATCGCCACCAAAAACTAATCAGCTGAGCGTCGGACCATATACTAGATTCCCATGAAGTTTGGAGACGATCCGATCAAAGTTACTCAAAAAATAAGGGTTTCGTTGACCTCCATGATTGACCGCAAAGTGACCTTGACCTTTGACCTTGACCTTCAAAATTTTGTGTGCTGAAGGGTATCTCTATAGGACTCTGATATGCGAAGTTACAGGAGTTTCCAATAATAACTGTGGTCTACAGAGTGATCTAAACGTGAAAAAAAAATGATTAACCACAAACAAAAAAACAAACAAAATGAACATATGTCACCCACAGGGTGAACCGTATCTTGCCAAAATGTGAAAATTCCGTTTTTTCGTCATGACGTCATCAAATGACGTCATAGCGTCAAACTGTTTACAGATCTGGGAAGCACTCATCAAGGGCATTCATATGAGGTATTACTCGATATGGTACCTACGATTTCAAAATTTGACCTTGGGGTCAATAATTTTCGACCTCCAGCGCTAACCATGAAGGTCAAGGCCGATCACCACCAAAAACTAATCAGCTGAGCGCCGGACCATATACTAGATTCCCATGAAGTTTGGAGACGATCCGATCAAAGTTACTCAAAAAATAAGGGTTTCGTCGACCTCCATGATTGACCACAAAGTGACCTTGACCTTTGACCTTGACCTTCAAAATTTTGTGTGCTGAAGGGTATCTCTAAAAGACTCTGATATGCGAACTTACAAGAGTTTCCAAAGGGAACTGTGCTCTACAGAGTGACCTAAACAATGCGAACTAAAGCAATACAATATACATGAAAAGTGCAGTTTTTTCGTCATAACGCCGTCAAATGACGTCACATTGTCAAACTAGTTATATGTTTGGAAAGCACTCAACAAGGGCTTCAATTTGAGGTACTACTCGATATGGTAACTGAAACTTGAAAATTTTACCTTTTGGTCAAAATTGAATGACCTTCAAAATGACCTTGAAGGTCAAGGCCGATCGACACCAAAAACTAATCAACTGAGCGCCATACCACACCCTGTATACCCACCAAGTTTGGAGATCATAAGATCAAAGTTACTCAAAAAATAAGGGTTTCGTAATTTGACCTTGGGGTCAATAATTTTCGACCTCCAGCGCTAACCATGAAGGTCAAGGCCGATCGCCACCAAAAACTAATCAGCTGAGCGCCGGACCATATACTAGATTCCCATGAAGTTTGGAGACGATCCGATCAAAGTTACTCAAAAAATAAGGGTTTCGTTGACCTCCATGATTGACCGCAAAGTGACCTTGACCTTTGACCTTGACCTTCAAAATTTTGTGTGCTGAAGGGTATCTCTATAGGACTCTGATATGCGAAGTTACAGGAGTTTCCAATAATAACTGTGGTCTACAGAGTGATCTAAACGTGAAAAAAAAATGATTAACCACAAACAAAAAAACAAAAAAACAAAAAAACAAACAAACAAACATACAAGCTGACTGATACATCTTGCAAAAACTTCGTTTTGGCAAGATAATAACTGGAAAATAATAGCGTTGCTTGTGGCACTCAGCTCAACAGGCTCATGTCTCTCGTCAGTCCGCTAACGGGTCCCGGAGGTCCATGCGTGGGAACACACACCTTGGTGCGAAGTCCATGCGCGGAACCAGGCCTCAAGGCGCCCTCGTTCACTCGGTTGTGCGAAGCGACGAGCGGGCATGCAACTCGCAGCCCCAGCCGCGCCTGTCCTCACTATCTCTGCACGGAAACCGCTGCTGTCCGTTCGCAGCTCTTCCGACTCCCAACCACCAGCAAGGTCTCAGAACACTGCCATTCATAACGAGGTCCAGAAAGGAGAGAAGCGACGGTGCACAACCGTTGACTATGGCATTCAGAACAAGCAGGAAGCAAGAAAGAAAATGTCCGCCAGAGCGTTCTTTTATCACCCAGGCTCCGACGTCATCCATGGCTGCTTCACCAATCAGCGTGTGCCACCTCTTTGTCCTCCATCTCTGCTCCTATCAGCAAGTCCCATCTTACCCGGGCTTGTGCCAATCAACTCCCGCCCAATCACGGCTCTTCGGGGCGCGACTCTTGGCCTTGCCCGTTCTGTGCCTCTTTCCAGTTGGGGTAATCAGCGCTGGTGCTTCATCTGGGTTTCCGGTGGCTTTTTAATTAGTGAGCTTAATGGGGAGTCGATTGAGTGGCTTGGTTATATGTCTATGGTGTGGTGCCAAAAGGGACATAGGAATAAAGTACAGAGGTAACGACATACAGGGGATAAATTACCCATAATCCCTGAGCTAATTAACATACCCCACACCTCTGATGGGGATGAAGATACACTTAATCCGAACACACGGAGCTGACTTATTCACATCAAGGTTTCTACATGACATTTGGAGCACCTACCTATACATTCTACCTGCAATAAGGTATCCCTACCCCCACAAACGTAACAATCAAAACACAAACATGTACAAACACAAATGTAAAACGTACAAAATGTAAAAACACAAACGTACAAACGTAAATTCAGGCTCTAACAACAAAATGTGAAAAAAGAAAGGTGTTTGAATACTTTCTGAAGGCCCTGTGTATACAATATACCACATCATGGTTATCTGCTATGCGATCTCGTTCAATACTCTCAGATGTTCATTCGGCCCCATAGCTTTATTTTATTTTGCCAACTTTTGAATAAAGACAACAGCTAAACAAATAATACTAGCAGACGGTGTACCCAGCTTCGCGTCCACTCAGGGATCGGTGCAACGTTTCTATGTAAAGGCAAAACATCATAACAGCAAACTCCTCTATGTAAAGTACTAAACGGACAGTTTATAGTCAGGTCGGGAAAGTAATCAGATGGAAAGATTGAAATACCAGGGGTGAAGTTATGACGCAGAATAATAAACTGGCCACAAATGGATATCAACAAAATCGATAAAAACAAGGAAACCTCTTGCAATCCATAAAATGTTATACAAAATTAGGTACATCCTGAGAATGTACCTGCCGAGGTGAGAAGGTAGCGGCCTGATGAAGCTCAACCAAGGGCACAGAACGACAACTGGAGGATTGGCGGAATATTTTGTTTGATGGAATACTGCTCTCCCCTCTGGGCTGGTGCACCTGCCTCACACCAAGCTTGTCTTCACGCTATAGAAACCAAAGCTTTTAGAATCATTGTTACTCCCGCCAGGGAGAAATGCATTCACTCGTGTCCGTGTGTGTGTGTGTGTGTGTGTGTGTGTGTGTGTGTGTTCGTGTGTTTGTGAACAAGATATCTGGAAGAGTTCGGAACGGAATTGGATGAAAGTTGGTGGGATGATTGCCCTTGGGATAAGGAAGAATTGATTAGTTTTTGGTGAAGCTCAGGATATTATTCGGGATCCAGGATTTTTTTGAAGGATTTTTTTTTACCATTGGAAGATAGGGCTCATTTTTTTTTAACATTATCTTCTATATATTCTATATTTAACATTGTGATATGAAAATAGTTTTCATACTTATTGTAAACGTAGTTTAAACTCGTGGTTATGCATTAGAGCGGTGTATTTTTTTAGCAGCGTCGTCTTCAATGTTCATTTTTTTTTTCTAATAAACACATATGCTGTCATTTTAAAACCACCAAAGTGTGTATTAGGTTTTCCCGTTTCATAAAATATATCATTTGATACGTGTAATGCTTTAAAACGGTTTTTTTTTTTTTTTTAATACCTCAGAAGAGATATCAACATTTAGCTCAGCGAATGTCAATCGCGGTGTCAGTATTTGATGAACTTATAAATACTTTGTTCCAGATTTGTCAATGGCTGAGGTGTATTAACAAACGAATAAAACAGATTTGGCAAAATTCCAACTTTTTTTTAAACGATCGCATATTCACCCAGGGTTGTGAGAGGCTGAAGAAGAAGAAACCTCGCATGGGATTCCCAGACCAAATAAATAATTCTGGTTCTGGCTCTGCGATTTTAAGGTTTATTACTCCCACCAGGGAGTAATGCATTCGATCGTGTCCGTCCGTGTGTGTGTGTGTGTGTGTGTGTATGTTCGTGTGTTTGTGAACAAGATATCTGGAAAAGTTCTAAACGGATTTAGATGAAAGTTGGTGGGATGATTGCCCTTGGGATAAGGAAGAATTGATTAGTTTTTGGTGAAGCTCAGGATATTATTCCGGAAGCAGGAATTTTTTGAGAAATTTATTTGGGAAAGATTTTTTCTGTTTTACTGCATTAAAGCTTTTATTCTTATTCTTAAATGATGTTTTTCTCCTCTAATTCCGAGATATATCAAAATAAATTCTCTGACAGTTAGGCCTTACTTTCTTTTTCATTTATTGTTGTGGGGAGAGGGGATGTTAAACAAAACGTATTATTCCAACTAAACTCACGGCGGGAGTATGCGCTCTACTGAGTGGCGTTCTAGTTATCTCCTGCGATGATGCTGATTCTGAGGGCCTTTCACTCTCTCACCGCAGGCGGGTTGGTGGTCTTTCTGTCTTCTCCCGACTCCTCTCTGGCCTAGCTCTCCCTGTTTTGTCTGTGCTCTGTCCCCCAAATATTCCTGCAGGACACACAAGATCTGCCAATAACCCTCTTCTGGTGAAACTGCCAAAATAAAGACTCTTTGCTCACCTTCACTTTTTCATTCCTCGTTTCTCCCGCCTCTGGAACAAACTCCCTCACTCTCTTCAATCCCACTCTCCCATCCAGGTCTCCAAAACAGCTGTTCAACACCATCTCTTATCCCCCATCCAAAACCTTGATCTTTTCTACTCCCGTTAATACACCCCAAACCCACCTCCTTCATATTCTCTGTTTTCTCTACTGAAATCCCCTGTCCATCTTGAGTGTCCATCTTGTTTAATCCGTGAACCCACCCCAGCCCTCTCTCTCCCCCTCTTGTCTCCCGCTCCCTTTATTATAAGTTTCCAGTTTGTTTCTGTTTTTCTTGTTTAAGTTTCCAGTTTTTCTTGTTTTCTGTTTTCTATTTGTTTATGTTTCATGTGTTAGCTCTTACACGAGCCTCGACTTTGTATACAAAAAAGCGAAAAGCAGCTTCACCAGGCTAGCGTAGAGACACACACACTCCATGATACTTCAGATGAAGGCTTTATACATCCTAATGAGCTCTAAGTCGTCCGACTTAGCTCTGCTGAGAATACTGATGTGTTGGCATGCCTTAGAAATTAGTCACTTTAAAGTAAGACAAAACGGATGATAAATGCCAAAACAATGCTTGCCTAACATGCAGCCAGATACAAAGCTGTGAATTGTTATGACAGAAATAATCAAAATATAAATACTTTGATTGCAAAATAGAAATATAAGAAGAGGTAGAGAGAAAGAGCAGTAGAAAGAAGAAGAGCAAGTTCAAATGCAAAGTCTAAAGATGGATGACAAATGGAAAAATAAATAAAAATCTAGCACAAATGTGCAGCTTCAGGCTATTGTGATGCATCTACAAAAACAAGGTGTGAAAATGCTTCAGAAAGAAGGTTTTGCACCTGAAAAGGTGGAGAAGGTTCTTTCAACCGTCGACTGTGACTCTGCTACTGGGCCAGATGGCATCAGCTCATGTGTTCTAAACATGTGCTGACATATCGCATGTCCCGGCAGCTCTTGCAAATCCTCTCTCTGTCCTTTTCACCCTGCCATTTGCTCTATATCATCTTCCATCTGCATGGAAATCTGCCAACATCAATGCATTACATAAAAAGGTGCAAAAACAGATCCTCTCAACTACAGACCTATCAGCTTGCTTCCAATCATCAGCAAGGTCATGGCATCCATTATCACAGTTGATATGAAATCCTTCCTTTTCTCCAACAACCTCATCTCAGATCATCAATTTGGTTTCAGACCAGGTCACTCCACCTTGGACATGCTGCTTATACTCACCCAACAATGGATGGAGGCCCTACATGTCAAACATGAGATCAGGACCGTCTCCCTGGACGTCTCCCTTTGTGCTTTTCATACAGTCTGGCATCCTGCATTAATCTCCAAACACTACCTATAGACTCCAAGGCCGACTCCACACTTGGCTTATTGACTTCCTATACTGTTGTAGCCAAAGTGTGGCACTCAACGGAATCCTTTCCTCTCCCTGTCAAGGCTGGAGTGCCCCAAGGCAGTGATCTGGGCTCAATCTTATCCCTGATCTTCCTCAATGATCTCTCTGACTCTCTGGAAAACCCTCTTTATCTATTTGATGGTGACACCACCCTCTGCCAGGACATCCCTCATCCTTCAGACAGGTAGGCTGCAGCCTCTTCACTCTCTTCACACCTTGAAAAACATCATGAGCTGAAAAACACTTGGAATGTCTTTCAATCCTGACAAATCTCACACTCTCACTATCTCTTTCTGAAAGGACCATCTGGCAAACCCCCACATCTACTTTCTTAAAGAAATATTCAACAAGGGAAATGAGTGGAGGATTTCTCCCGTTTCTAATTCCTTTATTTGCTGGACGGGAGCATTGACGGGTGGTATTTCGGCAGCGGTAAAAACTGCTGATGAAAGGAAGGCACAACTAAAAGCTCAAAATGAGTTGGAAAGACATAACAAGGAGTTGGAGAAACAAATTAGTGGAAGTGGTGTAATTGTGGATTTTGCTCAAAAACTTGAAAGCCTACCTGATAAAGCTAGATTGTTGGTTGGAGATATGCTTTCTTCTATCGCACAGGCAGGTGTAAAACTAAATAAAAGGGTAATTGATGATATCTTTCTCATAAATAAATGGATAAATGGTTTAAAGAATATGGAAAGAATACAACGTCAAATGTAGAACTTGCTAAATATTGTAAAAAACTAAAAATTGATAATGTGGTTATTTGTATGAGAGATGAATTAACAAAGTTGTCCAAGAATACAAAGAATATTATTATGAATTTAGACACACAGAATGGTTCTCATTGGGTTTGTATTTATAATAGTCAGGAAAAATTACATTTTGATAGTTATGGTGTGCCACCACCTGTTGAAGTAATAAAATTCTTCCAGAATGGTGTTTATCAAACATTTAAAGTCCAATAAATTAATTCTAAATGTTGTGGTCAATTATGGTTTTATGTATTATTTCAACTCAATAATAATGAAAATTTTTATGAGGTCATATTTAATCTAATATATTTATCTAATCTAATAATCTAATCTAATATTTGATCTAGGCATGGTGACGCCGCACATTCAACAACAAAGAGCAAACCAAACTAAATGTCTGAGGTTTAAATAAGACAGGTTCCTCCAAGATCCTTTCTAACGATGTTCTAATCATTTGCACCTGAGCTGGTGCAGCTGATTCTAATTTTAGGTATTTGAAGTAGTGATAAATGTCGGGGTGTACTTACCTTTTCCACATGTGAAATTTGCATTTATGTTTATTTAAATTATACAATGGACTACAAAATGTAAATGTTTCATGATATTTGTTATATTATATCACCTTTATCTATCAATATTGTTGAAATGAAGATCAAATAGCTGTATGTTGAAAAAGTCAAAACTTTACATGGGGTGTACTTACTTTTCACGTGACTGTATGTTGGAAACCATAAAAGTTTTCACACTCTGTATGAATTTTTCTCATAAATAAATGAGTTATTGTGTTAAGTGTAAAAAGAAAACTAATTCTAAAAATATGTCGTATGTTAAAAGTAAAAATAATAGCGTTTATCAAAAGGGGATATGTTTAGTGTGTACCTCTAAAAAGTGTCAATTCATTTTTAAGCATAAAAGTGGGGGAGATATACAAAAGTTTTTGTCGGGTAGGAAATGGACTGTTGAACTGATGAGGAAACAGAGTTCTATAACAAAACATTTATGAAATCTCTTTAAGATAATGGTATAATATTATACAGCACCTTTAATGAAGGAAAGGTAGTTGTTGTTGAGCGCTTTAATCGCACTTTGAAAGAGAGACTATATAAAAAATTCACACAACTCGGTTCTCAACAATGGATATCTATAATTCAGGACATTGTAGATAATTACAATAATACAGTTCAACAAAACCATCATATATCAAACCATTCATCAACAAAATCAAAACCATCAGAAACATTTACAAAATTAGAATATCAAAAGGAGATTCATTTGAGGAATCCAAAGTTCAAAGTTGGTGATATTGTAAGAATATGCAGATGGAAAAGCCATTTTGAAAAAGGTTATACAAAGAGATGGACTAATGAACTTTTTAAAATCGTTGATGTAATGGATACAGTTCCTTGGACCTACAAATTATATGATATGAATGGGGAAGAAATCTTAGGTTCATTTTATTCACAGGAATTACAAAAGACACAGGTAAGCAGATAATACCCTTGGAAGCAATAGGTTGACACTTCACAATCCACTACTACACAGGGATGGGAGGATTAAGGTTGTTGTTTGGGGGTTAGGGATATAGAAAAATACTTTATTCCTGGACTACAATCCTCCTCAATCCTGAGTAGCTCTTATATGAGACTGCTCTCAAGAAACTCTTCATAATTATTTACTAGTCTAAGAGTTCTTAAAAATGGGTTCCTCTTTTCACCTTTTATTGAGCACCCAAGTCTAATAGTTAGTGGCGTTGATTTCTTAAAGGAGTTATTTAGAGCTGTTTTAAAGTATCTGTCCCATTGTTCCACAGCCTCCTGAGTTTTAGGAGACTCGACATCTGTGAGAAAAGTTTTACTTACAGAACTGAGCGAAGATCTACTTTAATCTATATACCCCACAAGCGTTGCATATGTGCTCATTTACCAAGCAGCTAGCTGGTGCTTGCCAAGGCAGCTGTTACTTAACGGTTTTGAATGCAATGCTTGCTCGAATGCTCAAACCACTTGGCGATCTCTCCACAAGAAACTTGGTAAATGAACACACCCAATGTTCTTGAACCCGACCATAGATCGACTGTAATCGATTTTTGCCAAAGAGGAGTGACCCTTATTGCAGCTCCCGTAGTGAGCGGGTGTCGGCCTACTAGTAAATTAAAATGTCGGTCGGTGGAGTCAGCCGTCGTAATGACATCATAGACGTAATGACATAACGGACACAATACTGCTGCTACTTTAATATGCAGAAGATGATATATTTTAACTTTCAGTACGTTTGCAGTCACTACGAAGGGATTAGTGTTACGATTACATTTACTATAATATTAACAATATATTTCGAAAATGATATTACCATTAAAAAACCGAGGTGAATTCCTTACTTCCGCGGTTATTAACATTAGTGCTGAACAATGGATGGAGGTCCTCAATGCCGAACAGGAAATTAGAGCTGTCTCCTTTGACATATCACGTGCCTTCGATACGGTCTGGCACCCCGCTCTGCTCACGAAACTCTCCTCCTTTAGTATCCATGGAAATCTCCACGCATGGCTGGCGGACTTCCTCTCTAGTCGTAGTCAACGTGTGGCCCTGAATGGGTTTCTCTCATCTCCTCTTCCTGTTCAGGCTGGAGTTCCCCAAGGCAGTGTTCTGGGCCCTGTGCTTTTTCTGGTCTTCATCAATGATCTCTCCGACTCTCTGGAAAATCCTCTCTATCTCTTTGCTGATGACTCCACTCTCTGCCGCTCCATTCCTCATCCCTCAGATCGGCAGTCTGCAGCCTCCTCACTCTCTGCAGACCTGGACAAAATCACAGACTGGGCAAACAAGTGGAACATGTCTTTCAATCCTAACAAATCTCACACTCTTACGATGTCTCTCCGAAAAGACCGACTGGACAACCCTCCCATCCACTTTCTGAATAATCCTCTCCAAGAAGTTCTGTCACTCAAGCTTTTGGGTCTCACTATCTGCCATGATCTTTCCTGGGAAAACCACATTTCAAATCTGGCCTCCAAAGCCAGTCGCCGACTGGGCATCCTCCATCGTGTGAAGTCCGTCCTTGGCACAACTGACCTCCTCACCACATATAAGGCTTTCATTACACTTCAACAATTTCTAGCTATGCCACTTCTGGTGGCATATCCAACCAAGATATTCAAGATATTCTAACATGTATCCAACCAAGAGCAGCTAGCAGCTCAATGGAATACTGTTCCCCCCTCTGGGCTGGTGCTCCTGCCTCACACCTCCAGCTCTCTCTGGGCTCTGTCCCCCAAATATTCCTACAGGTCGCACAAGATCTGCCTGCAACCCTCGTATGGTTAAACTGCCAAAATCAAGACTCTCTGCTCACCTTCACTCCTTCATTCCTCTTTTCTCCCGCCTCTGGAACAAACTCCCTCACTCTCTTCAATCCCACTCCTCCCTCCAGGTCTTTAAAACAGCTGTTAACCACCATCTCTTATCTTCCCCCATCCAAAACCTTGATCTTTTCTACCCCCGCTAATTTGACCCCAAATCCACTTTTTTGAAATACGAACTTCTTTCCTGGAAGTCCTTGGTGTCCTTGTGTTTATACTTCTCCCACCCCCCCCCCCTTTTCCCACGCCCCCTCCCCCCAAGCCCTCTCCCTCCCACAGATCTCCCGATGTCCCTGCTCTCAAATGTTGTGTTTATGTGCTCCCCCTTCTCTCCCCATCTTGTCTACCGCTCCCCTTTTTATATACTTTGTTTGTTTTTCAGTTTGATTTGTTTGTGTGATAAATGTTAGCTCTTAAACGAGCCTCGATTCTGTATACAAAAAAAAAAACTGCTCATCATTGATGAATGACTATACACCACTTCAATCCATTAACTTTGTATTCATGACATTGGGATTAAAGATTTCCACATGTGGTAGTGTTGCTGCAAACAGAGATGGAAAACAAATCAAACTAAACTCTCAAAATATCAGTCACGACATAACGAGCTAGAGAGTTCATAGAACACGATACCCCATGCAGTGTTCAAGTAAAGTATACGCAGGAGGGCCTTTATGTTCACGGGGGTTCCGTTCTTGAACAGCCCAGTGAATCGCAAAATCAAATACGAAGGGGGTAATGGGGAAAATAGTATTGGGGACTTCAACTTTAAAATTTGTCCAAACTATACCCTTAATTAACATGTTTGTGCATTGTGTTTGTGATATTTATTTTCATGAATAAAACAATTATTCAGAACATACAATAAAGTATTATTTTCCTCTATTAAGAACATAAAATAAAGTATATTTTCTTGAGTTATTACAAAAACATAAAATAAAGTATTCTTTTCCTGTATTAAAAACATCAAAGAAAGTATTATTTTCCTGTATTAAGAACATAAAATAAAGTATATTTTCCTCTATTAAGTACATCAAATAAAGTATTGTTATGTCGGGGGGGGGGGGGAGGTGGGGGGGGTGGGGGGGTAAAGGAATATATAGAGCCAGGTAGATCTGTATAGGTAGGTATTCGACTGTCGCGATAGGGAATCTACCTTGTAATAAGTTCTGTGTTTTTAAGCGGTTTATCGGGATAAGAGTATACCTGTGAACACACAAGGATGTTCGGGTGTTAAATAGTGTAGGGAACAAGATACACCCCTGTGTGTCGGACCTGGTAATCATTCCTTTGTCCCTTATGGCAACACACTCATATAAACACTAAGATAGGCCCTTAGCGCAACAGTAATTAAATTCCCTTCCCTTACAAAGACTGTGGAAGACAAGCAGGCAAGGGCCACGTACAACACCGGCGTGGGCGTCAGACATCAAGCAGGGCTGGGAGCCATGCCCATGAGGACTGTTGGTTGGCCAGGGGGAGGGGCGAGCAACACCACAGTGCGGGAGGCACTCGGCCAATGACAGGGCACCAGCAAAAGAGAACATTGGAGAAGATTTGAGAGGTCGAGAGGCGAGGCCCTGGTTGGTAGCGCGCGAGGACTGACGTCAGAGGCAAGGTTATAAAAGGGCACGCTGCACGACATTTTGTCATTCTGTCCCTCATTCTCTTGGCTCTTGGCGCTGCACGACCTATCTGTGCTCTTTGTCTTTTTGTCTCTCTTCGCGCTGGACCTCGTGTTGGAGATCGGCCCCTTCGGGTTGGAGATTGGCTTCGTGTGGGGATCGCTGGCCTGGCGTTGGTTCCTTGTGGTGCATCGGTGCTAGGAGCGAGGGACCTCATGGCGTTCCACGGAGCGAGTCGCATCGGGGCCTGGCAAAGCGTGCGAGCGAGCGGACGAGGGGTTTCTTCGCGCCGGAGCTTGGAGCCGTGTTTGGACAGTGGACAAGACCACAGACAGATAAGGACGCACTACATTTCCCCATACACGACGAACGTGTTCTTTTCGTAATTCATTCCTGTGTGGCGTATTTGAAGTGAGGTGTGTGGGATCCCAATTTAGGACTATTTATTCATCGTCGCATTTCAATGTTTCAGGATCGGAATAAATCATTCTTTTTGTATATTGAATTGGGTTGTCGTTCGTGAGTTAATTCCCTGCAGGATCGGAGCTGCCGTCAGTTCGCCATAGGTAAGCACTGCCGCTTCTTCCTCTTCCCTTCTTTTTTCCCGCAGTTGATAGCAAAATCCGTATTGGGTCGTCACCTCCGTTAAAGCCATTCGGTCTTCTGCAGTCCCTGGTGTTAACCGGAGGGATTCGCACGACAGTATTATTTTCTTGAGTTATTAAAAACATAAAATAAAGTATTTTATTTTTCTGTATTGAAAACATGAAAGAAAGTATTATTTTCTTGAGTTATTAAAAACATAAAATAAAGTATTATTTTCCTTTATTAAAAACACAAAATAAAGTATTATTTTCCTCTATTAACCCTCAGATGCAGGAGTCAAAAATCCTACATAAACGCAGCCATTGGGCCTCGGAGGCCCAACGGAAGTATTCGTGTAATTAGTCAGGTTCACTGTGTATTTTCGTTGGTTTTTCTTGGAGATTTGCAAAACTATACTTTTTTGGAAACTTTATAGTATAACCAATCGGAAAAGTGATGTTTTCATTTGCATGGAAGGTTCCATGGCGGCCATCTTGGATTTTCAAAATGGCCACGCTAAAAATTGATATTTCTCAATATCTTGGCTTCTAGATGACCTAGGGTCTTGATTTTAACAGCTAAACCTACATTTTCTGGGGCAAGGACTCCAATCGTACCAAGTAAAATAAGCTAAAATAATCATAGAGCCAAATATTATGTTGACGAATGTTTTATTCTGTAGTACAAAGAAGATAACCTGCATGGAGAGTTGTGAATTTCAGGAATAGGTAACCTCAAGCATTAATTTTAGGGCAACCTCTTGGATGCTATGTACCTGGACTTCAGCTAAAAAATCAGCTTGAATATCATGGCGTAGGAGAACACATCAGATCAAGTATTTATATAGGGACTAATCGATTACAGCATCTCTGACAATAAACACGTTTACACATCGTCATCACTCTCATCAGACAACATCACATCGTGGGAGTCCTCATCGTTCTGGCACTGGGTGCTGCACTGACAGAGGTCTGTGCATGTTAAGTTCTTTGATCTGCAAGAACATCTGGAAGATGAACAGTCTGCCTTGCATCTAACCATCTCGATGATGGCCTTGGGGGCTGGGAGGACCTCAGTTGTGGTGGACTTGACCTGACCATTTGTGTCCTTGTAGAAGCCACTTTTCAGTGGATCCAGGAACTCCTGCTCAGGGATACTTGCCTGACCCCATACTCTGGCTCTGAGGATGTGGACTCTGAGGATGTGCTGCTTGAGAGCCCCAAGGGTAGGAGGAAGTTTGTCACTTTCTGCCATGTGCTTACAGAAGAGATGCCATCGTAGCTCTGGGATCGTCTCGATGTGAATGCCCTTTGGTGAGTATGCAGCACATACAAATGTAGATAATGTAGAGAGCATATCTTCAGTCACCTCAGTGGCATCTTCTAGCATCTGCAGAGCCTTGATGACATCTTGATGACATTTGATGTAGACTTGCAGCCATGTTGCCTTGCCTATTCTAGAGAATCTCCCAGTATTGTCTGCCCCCGTGAATGCATGGAAGGCGGGCAAAGCCTTCGCTCTTTCGGGACCTAGAGCTGTCCATATTGGCTCTACTTGGACAACTCCAGATGTCATCGAAATTGATGTGTTTCTCAGCAAGAGGTCATAATTTGCTATGACCAGCACTAGTACGTCTGTGTCTGGAGAGAACATCAACTCTGCATCACGTGGGTTCCGATGTGATGCCAGCACTGCCTGTTGGATCATCAGTGTGTCTGCTTCTTCGTGCACTGTGCATTGAGAAGACCCATCAGCATTTTGCTTCGTGTATCATGGTGCACAGTCAGTGCCAGTCCCAGAACTTGGGGGTTTTCTCTTGCATGTTGTGGCCTGAATGTTGCAGAATCACTGCTTGGATTGTACTTCACCTGTCTGGTGGACTTGAATCCATACATGATGTTTTGGCTCAATGTGAGTGCCGTTCTGTCAACAACACTGGTCTCCGCTTCGGTCTCCAGCTCAGCCACGGGCCCCACCATGATCCAGCGGATCATGGTGTATAGTTCAGCTGGAACATCATCGATGTTGCTAGACACTGGTATGGCACATTCTGGCTTGTCCTTCTTTGTGAAGTCTGCAATGCTCTTGCGTATCACCTGTGCTGATTTGTAGATGGCCTTCATGTTCTTCACGTCATCCTCTTCACTTGTGATAGCAGCATGGACCATGTCTTCCTCACATGCGTCTGGAGAGTAGAGGACGGCTGATTTCCTTCGATTCTTCTGTAGAACAGACTTAATGGTGGGCAGCTCAGTGAGGATCATTTCCTTCAGCCAGCGTCTCGTGAATGCAGGGTAATGGTGGTCAAGGCCTTCTGCACCAAGCATGTTGACATAGGTGGTTTCAATATCGTCCATTGAGAGGTAAGCTTGGTTTTGAGTTTGAAAATCGATGAGGTTGATCAGCTCAATCAGACTTGCCCTTTGCAGCAAGTGCTCTTTGTCTGTACTTCTGGTAGTTTCATCTCGCACAACGTGGAACACATGTCTTGTCCAACATGGCTTGTGGTACCTCACGTCTATTGCGTGTGCATCAGTGGGTGAGATAGATGTGTTCAGCCTTGTTTTCAATGATGCATCGTCAGACATCTCCACAGCTTTTCTCAGTTGTTTACCAGCATTTTCAGTCCGAGCTGTGAACAACTGCTGGTCATCATCCGTCTGACAGAAGAAGCACCGGTCCTTATCCAGTGGCACAGTGCAGGACCGTGTAAACGGCAATGAACATAATGAAGAACCAGAAGTTGGTGGACCTGACTCATCCATCTCTGTGCTTCCTCTCTTCTGTCCACGTTTCTTTGGAATATATGACCCAGAAGACAGTTCATGATCTCTGCGGTCCCTTGCACGTTGTATCAGTTCTGTGTTTGTTGCACTGGCGTAGCAAGTGCGGTGCCAAACAGCCTTCTCTTGGCACAGTGTTTCTTTTGTGCTGTCTTTCAGTCGTATTTGCACTTGAACAAAGTTGCCATCTTTCAAGCTGGCTCTCTCTCTTATCACCCCCAAGAGACGATTGTAGGAGTCTATTCTGGGGTGTAACACCAAGGCTCCTTTCCCAGTATCACCAGACTGGCACAGCAAGCATAGCTCCCAGTTCATGGATTCCTCACACACGTGTTGACCAAGCTCACGTACCTCACTCATGATGGATTAGGACCTGCAAATACACAAAATCAAAACTACAGCTAGAAGGGTCATATGCAAATTAGAAGAGTCGCGAAATTCTTCCACGAGAATCTAAATGGATTCTCACGCAGTGTCGCGAACTTCTAGGCCTGGTACCAGATATTCTGCTACTTGTTTCATTGATTTATTTGCTAGCTGTACCATTACATGGGTCTCAACAAATGTATATATTCATTACTGTGTGGGAGCATGAACCTACGCCAAAGACCAATGTCAGGCATAGGACCACGTGGCTAAACTTGCGACAATCCAAAATGCCACAATTATTGACAATGGGCAAAACATACAGTACTCTGGTCCTCGCTGGACCAGTTGCAACGGTAGTTGTCACTACACTCACTAGGTGGCACTGCAATCACATTACTGCACATCTTATGATTAGTGTGGAGTTTATAATAGGACCAGGCATCATAATAGTGATGTAACAAGTGTAATGGTCTAATGGACAGTGGAAACACGATACATGTATATCAAACTATGGAAAAAATAGTAGGACAAAAGGCATAACTGACCGGTCTAGGAATGGGTATATGCCATTTTACTTGGTACGATTGGATTCCTTGCCCCTGAAAATGTAGGTTTAGCTGTTAGAATCAAGACCCTAGGTATTCTAGAAGCCGAGCTATTGAGAAATATCAATTTTTAGCACAGCCATTTTGAAAATCCAAGATGGCCGCCATGGAACCTTCCGTGCAAATGAAAACATCACTTTTCCGATTAGTTATACAATAAACTTTCCAGAAATGTATAATTTTGCAAATCTCCAAAGAAAACCAACGAACTTAACAATCTGAACATCGTGAACCTGACTAAATGTTTTTTTAAATTTTTAAATAGATTTATTTTCTTTCATATCCTTTTTCAATCCAAGTCGATGCTCATGGATGTGTACTTGCTCAGAAAATGTGAATCATTGATCCTATTATTTGGAAGAATCCAATACAAGTAATGAATAATTAATTTTTTGGCAAGAAAAAAAAAATTTGGGAGGGTCTTCAACTTTTTTTTCTCCAAAAGGTTGAGGCTCATGGAGGAGTATTTGATCAAAAAATATGATTCACTGATCCTTTTATTTAGAATGTATATGTCCACAACATTGTCAAAAATCCTACACCAATGCAGTCCTGGGAGGCCTGGGCATTTTATTTACCTATTATGATGATGTGGCATGTGTAATAAGTGTAATGGGTAATGGGTAATGGGTAATGGGTAATGTTTAATTTGTAATGGGTAATGGGTAATGTGTTATGGGTAATGTGTAATGTGTTGTGAATGAAGGTTTTACCTCGAATCTGAATGAAATATTCATATATTTATTCCATCAAATTATTTATATCTAAGTTATAGGAGCATACAAGAAGGCTCATGCAAAGCAAAAAAATTATATAACATGGATATAACACAAGAAAAATTATGAGGCGCATCTAATGCCCCAGGCATACATTAGTGTTATGAATGAAGAATGAAGCTTTTTCCCACGAAACTGAATGAAATTTTCATATTTTTGTCACTGCATTATTTGTAACCAAGTTGTAGGAGCATATAATGAGGCTCATATCAAGAAAATAATGATATAACATAGTAGTACAACAACATTTATGGGGAATGGTGAACCACTTGACTTCTTCCTTATCGTACAAACTCCAAAAATAACACATGGCAGCGGAAAAGGTCAATGAGAATTCAGCTTCCATCCCATTCCAGGATTAGCGATTGTACTACCGGTATATTGTATTTTGTAGGTATTGTCTGAAATTTATTTTTAATCCCAATGGTTTGTCTTCCTTTGTCTCGCTGTATTGAATATTCGTATCGAACCTTTCCCCAACACAGGTTGGAGTGATTGACAATATTTTGAGTTGCTTCCTTCTTCCTCCTTCAATATGTGAATTTTTTTTGTGTAAGTACCTTTTATTTATTTTTTTTATTTTTTTTTGTATACAATATCGAGGCTCGTGAAAGAGCTAACATCAATTACAAAAAAGGACAAACGGTCACAAAGCATACAATAAAGGGAGCGGGAGACGAGACGGGGGAGAGAGGGAAGCACACAACAGCAGAGAACAGGGACAACGGAAGATCTGTGGGAGGGAGAGGGCTTGGGGGGTGGAGGCATGGGAAGGCGGGGTTGGGGGTGGGAAAGGTATAAAACACATGGAGACTGCTAGAACTTCCAGGAAAGAAAGAAGTCGGGATTTCAAAAAAAAAAGTGGATCTGGGATGAATTAACGGGGGTAGAGAAGAGAACAAAGCTTTGGATGGGGAAAGATAAGAGATGGTGGTGAACAGCTGTTTCAAAGACCTGGAGGGAGGAGTGGGATTGAAGAGAGTGAGGGAGTTTCTTCCAGAGGCAGGAGAAAAGAGGAATGAAGGAGTGAAGGTGAGCAGAGAGTCTTGATTTTGGCAATTTCACAATAAGACGGTTACTGGCAGATCTTGTGCGACCTGTAGGAATATTTGGGGGACAAAGCACAGAGAGAGTTGGGGGGGCAAGGCTGGAGAGGAGTCGGTAGAAGACAGAAAGACCACCAACCTGCCTGCGGTGAGTAAGTGAAAGGCCCTCGGAGTTAGCTTCATCACGGGAGATTCCAATGATTCTGAACGCTTTGGTTTCAACAGCGTGAAGGCGAGCTAGGTGTGAGGCAGGAGCACCAGCCCAGAGGGGAGAGCAAGTATTCCATTGAGCTGCGGATGAAAGCCTTGTATGTGGTGAGGAGCTCAGGTGTGCCAAGGAAGGACTTCGCACGACGGAGGATGCCCAGTCGGTGACTGGCTTTGGAGGCCAGCTTGGAAATGTGGTTTTCCCAGGAAAGATCATGGCAGATAGTGAAACCCAAAAGCTTGAGTGACAGAATTTCTTGGAGACGATTATTCAGAAAGTAGATGGGAGGGTTTTCCAGTCGGTCTTTTCAGAGAGACATCGTAAGAGTGTGGGATTTGTCAGGATTGAAAGACATGTTCCACTTGCTTGCCCAGTCTGTGATTTTGTCCAGGTCTGCAGAGAGTGAGGAGGATGCAGACTGCCGATCTGAGGGATGAGGAATGGAGCGTCAGAGAGTGGAGTCATCAGCAAAGAGATAGAGAGGATTTTAAATCCTCTCAATCCGGGTGAATAACCACCTTCCGTGGTTATTCACCCGGGAAAATTAATTTGAAGTGCATATCTATCCACTAGTTGCAACACATGCTCATTTCATTACACTTCAACAATTTCTAGCTATGCCATTTCTGGTGGCATATCCAACCAGGATATTCAAGATATTCAAGATATTCTAACACGTATCCAACCAAGATATTCAAGATATTCAAGATATTCAAGATATTCAAGATATTCTAACACGTATCCAACCAAGATATTCAAGATATTCAAGATATTCAAGATATTCTAACACGTATCCAACCAAGATATTCAAGATATTCAAGATATTCAAGATATTCTAACACGTATCCAACCAGGATATTCAAGATATTCAAGATATTCTAACACGTATCCAACCAGGATATTCAAGATATTCAAGATATTCAAGATATTCTCACACGTATCCAACCAAGATATTCAAGATATTCTAACACGTATCCAACCAAGATATTCAAGATATTCTAACACGTATCCAACCAAGATATTCAAGATATTCTAACACGTATCCAACCAAGATATTCAAGATATTCTAACACGTATCCAACCAAGATATTCAAGATATTCAAGATATTCTAACACGTATCCAACCAAGATATTCAAGATATTCTAACACGTATCCAACCAAGATATTCAAGATATTCAAGATATTCAAGATATTCTAACACGTATCCAACCAAGATATTCAAGATATTCAAGATATTCAAGATATTCAAGATATTCTAACACGTATCCAACCAAGATATTCAAGATATTCAAGATATTCAAGATATTCTAACACGTATCCAACCAAGATATTCAAGATATTCAAGATATTCTAACACGTATCCAACCAAGATATTCAAGATATTCAAGATATTCTAACACGTATCCAACCAAGATATTCAAGATATTCAAGATATTCTAACACGTATCCAACCAAGATATTCAAGATATTCAAGATATTCTAACACGTATCCAACCAAGATATTCAAGATATTCAAGATATTCTAACACGTATCCAACCAAGATATTCAAGATATTCAAGATATTCTAACACGTATCCAACCAAGATATTCAAGATATTCAAGATATTCTAACACGTATCCAACCAAGATTTCAAGATATTCAAGATATTCTAACACGTATCCAACCAAGATATTCAAGATATTCAAGATATTCAAGATATTCTAACACATATCCAACCAAGATAATCAAGATATTCAAGATATTCAAGATATTCAAGATATTCTAACACGTATCCAACCAAGATATTCAAGATATTCAAGATATTCTAACACGTATCCAACCAAGATATTCAAGATATTCAAGATATCCAAGATATTCTAACACGTATCCAACCAAGATATTCAAGATATTCAAGATATTCTAACACGTATCCAACCAAGATATTCAAGATATTCAAGATATTCAAGATATTCAAGATATTCAAGATATTCAAGATATTCTAACACGTATCCAACCATGATATTCAAGATATTCAAGATATTCTAACACGTATCCAACCAAGATATTCAAGATATTCAAGATATTCAAGATATTCTAACACGTATCCAACCAAGATATTCAAGATATTCTAACACGTATCCAACCAAGATATTCAAGATATTCTAACACGTATCCAACCAAGACATTCAAGATATTCTAACACGTATCCAACCAAGATATTCAAGATATTCAAGATATTCTAACACGTATCCAACCAAGATATTCAAGATATTCAAGATATTCAAGATATTCTAACACGTATCCAACCAAGATATTCAAGATATTCAAGATATTCTAACACGTATCCAACCAAGATATTCAAGATATTCAAGATATTCTAACACGTATCCAACCAAGATATTCAAGATATTCTAACACGTATCCAACCAAGATATTCAAGATATTCATGATATTCAAGATATTCAAGATATTCAAGATATTCTAACAAGTATCCAACCAAGATATTCAAGATATTCAAGATATTCTAACACGCATCCAACCAAGATATTCAAGATATTCAAGATATTCAAGATATTCAAGATATTCTAACACGTATCCAACCATGATATTCAAGATATTCAAGATATTCTAACACGTATCCAACCAAGATATTCAAGATATTCAAGATATTCTAACACGTATCCAACCAAGATATTCAAGATATTCAAGATATTCGAACACGTATCCAACCAAGATATTCAAGATATTCAAGATATTCTAACACGTATCCAACCAAGATATTCAAGATATTCAAGATATTCTAACACGTATCCAACCAAGATATTCAAGATATTCAAGATATTCTAACACGTATCCAACCAAGATATTCAAGATATTCTAACACGTATCCAACCAAGATATTCAAGATATTCTAACACGTATCCAACCAAGATATTCAAGATATTCAAGATATTCAAGATATTCAAGATATTCTAACACGTATCCAACCAAGATATTCAAGATATTCAAGATATTCTAACACGTATCCAACCAAGATATTCAAGATATTCAAGATATTCAAGATATTCCAGATATTCTTACACGTATCCAACCAAGATATTCAAGATATTCAAGATATTCAAGATATTCTAACATGTATCCAACCAAGATATTCAAGATATTCAAGATATTCAAGATATTCTAACACGTATCCAACCAAGATATTCAAGATATTCAAGATATTCTAACACGTATCCAACCAAGATATTCAAGATATTCAAGATATTCTAACACGTATCCAACCAAGATATTCAAGATATTCAAGATATTCAAGATATTCAAGATATTCTAACACGTATCCAACCAAGATATTCAAGATATTCAAGATATTCAAGATATTCAAGATATTCTAACACGTATCCAACCAAGATATTCAAGATATTCAAGATATTCAAGATATTCTAACACGTATCCAACCAAGATATTCAAGATATTCAAGATATTCTAACATGTATCCAACCAAGATATTCAAGATATTCAAGATATTCGAACACGTATCCAACCAAGATATTCAAGATATTCTAACACGTATCCAACCAAGATATTCAAGATATTCAAGATATTCAAGATATTCTAACACGTATCCAACCAAGAAATTCAAGATATTCAAGATATTCAAGATATTCTAACACGTATCCAAACCAAGATATTCAAGATATTCAAGATATTCTAACACGTATCCAACCAAGATATTCAAGATATTCAAGATATTCAAGATATTCTAACACGTATCCAAACCAAGATATTCAAGATATTCTAACACGTATCCAACCAAGATATTCAAGATATTCAAGATATTCTAACACGTGTCCAACCATGATATTCAAGATATTCAAGATATTCTAACACGTATCCAACAAAGATATTCAAGATATTCAAGATATTCAAGATATTCTAACACGTATCCAACCAAGATATTCAAGATATTCTAACACGTATCCAACCAAGATATTCAAGATATTCTAACACGTATCCAACCAAGATATTCAAGATATTCAAGATATTCAAGATATTCAAGATGTTCTAACACGTATCCAAACAAGATATTCAAGATATTCAAGATATTCAAGATATTCTAACACATATCCAACCAAGATATTCAAGATATTCAAGATATTCAAGATATTCTAACACGTATCCAACCAAGATATTCAAGATATTCAAGATATTCAAGATATTCTAACACATGTCCAACCAAGATATTCAAGATATTCAAGATATTCTAACACGTATCCAACCAAGATATTCAAGATATTCAAGATATTCAAGATATTCCAGATATTCTTACACGTATCCAACCAAGATATTCAAGATATTCAAGATATTCTAACATGTATCCAACCAAGATATTCAAGATATTCAAGATATTCAAGATATTCTAACACGTATCCAACCAAGATATTCAAGATATTCAAGATATTCAAGATATTCTAACACGTATCCAACCAAGATATTCAAGATATTCAAGATATTCTAACACGTATCCAACCAAGATATTCAAGATATTCAAGATATTCTAACACGTGTCCAACCAAGATATTCAAGATATTCAAGATATTCTAACACGTATCCAACCAAGATATTCAAGATAGTCTAACACGTATCCAACCAAGATATTCAAGATATTCAAGATATTCAAGATATTCTAACACGTATCCAACCAAGATATTCAAGATATTCAAGATATTCTAACACGTATCCAACCAAGATATTCAAGATATTCAAGATATTCAAGATATTCTAACACGTATCCAACCAAGATATTCAAGATATTCAAGATATTCTAACACGTATCCAACCAAGATATTCAAGATATTCTAACACGTATCCAACCAAGATATTCAAGATATTCTAACACGTATCCAACCAAGATATTCTGGTTTTGTATTTTTAATTAATTTTCTGAAATTTGTAGAATTTGTTTTTCACTTGGAAGTTGTGGGTTATGATGTGTAAATAAAGGTGGAAAAATTTTGATTTAATTCCAGGTTATAAGGTAACAAAAGGTTAAAATTTTGAAATTGGGTGTAGGCTTTCTGTAGGCACTGATGTGTGGATGTTAAATTAATGACAAACAGGAGGACAACTGTTCCACCTCAATGTTCCATTATCACTCAATTTTCCAATTGTGTGAGGCTTTTTGAATCGATAGTTACATGGGGAAAGGTAAACTATATGGGAAAAGGTAAACTATACGCTGCTTTGCACATAGAGGTCCAGAACTTGGAGTGTGGTGAAAAAATGTGTTCCAAAGCAATGTTCTGGAATCTTGTCTTGTGGAAATAAATTGTTATTTTGTTTCTTAAGAGACTGATTGTTACTGCCCTTTTGTTGTGCCGGTTCATTTGGGATTCAGGGAGGATAAAAGTTAAAGTAATCTTGATGAATAACGAGCATGGTGCGAGACAGCACAGAGCGACGTCACTGCTCATCATCGCTTCATAAGTAAAAGTGGGCACTTGTTTTAATTCCACAAACGTAACCTCTGGCATGGTCACAAACCATAATGGCAGTTGTGCTTACAGATATTGGGTGGTTGCCATCCATGTGACAATATTGTAGGATAGACAATAAAACAACGTTCTGATCAACACTCCTTGGACACACGTCCATTATTTTGGAACAGTAGATACCCCTCTTGGACACACGTCCATTTTTTGGTACAGTACATACCCCTCTTGGACACACGTCCATTATTTTGGTACAGTACATACCCCTCTTGGACACACGTCCATTATTTTGGAACAGTACATACCCCTCTTGGACACACGTCCATTATTTTGGAACAGTACATACCCCTCTTGGACACACATCCATTATTTTGGTACAGTACATACCCTTCTTGGACACACATCCATTATTTTGGTACAGTACATACCCCTCTTGGACACATTTCCATTATTTTGGAACAGTACATACCCCTCTTGGACACACGTCCATTATTTTGGTACAGTACATACCCCTCTTGGACACATATCCATTATTTTGGTACAGTACATACCCCTCTTGGACACATATCCATTATTTTGGTACAGTACGTACCCCTCTTGGACACACATCTATTATTTTGGAACAGTACATACCCCTCTTGGACACACGTCCGTTATTTTGGAACAGTACATACCCCTCTTGGACACACGTCCATTATTTTGGAACAGTACATACCCCTCTTGGAAACATATCCATTATTTTGGTGCAGTGCATACCCCTCTTGGACACATATCCATTATTTTGGTACAGTACATACCCCTCTTGGACACATATCCATTATTTTGGTACAGTACATACCCCTCTTGGACACATATCCATTATTTTGGTACAGTACATACCCCTCTTGGACACATATCCATTATTTTGGTACAGTACATACCCCTCTTGGACACGTCCATTATTTTGGAACAGTACGTACCCCTCTTGGACACACGTCCATTATTTTGGAACAGTACATACCCCTCTTGGACACACGTCCATTATTTTGGAACAGTACATACCCCTCTTGGACACACGTCCATTATTTTGGAACAGTACGTACCCCTCTTGGACACATGCCGATTGTTTTGGTACAGTGCATATCCCCCTGGGACACATGTCCATTATTTTGGAACAGTACAAACCCCTCTTGGACACACGTCCATTATTTTGGAACAGTACGTACGCCTCTTGGACACACATCCATTCTTTTGGTACAGTACATATCCCCCTTGGACACACGTCCATTATTTTGGTACAGTGCATATCCCCCATGGACACATGTCCATTATTTTGGTACAGTACATACCCCTCTTGGACACACGTCCATTATTTTGGAACAGTACGTACCCCTCTTGGACACATGTCCATTATTTTGGTACAGTACATATCCCCCTTGGACACGTGTCCATTATTTTTGTACAGTACATATCCCGCTGGGACACATGTCCATTATTTTGGTGCAGTACATAACCCCCTTGGACATATGTCCATTATTTTGGTACAGTATATATCCAATGAGTTAAGTTAATGCCAGTGAGTTTTGGACTTGAAACATCCTACAATATCTAAAATCGACATTGTGTGCAAATATTCCATGACCTATTATCTGTTTAGCAAAACTTACAATAAATATGGGTGCTTACTCTGCAAATAGCTTATGCCTGAGGGGATAGGCTAAATGGTCTCCTTGCATAACTCACTAATTGTATATATTAAGTTTGTTTCATTCCTTGCATATATATATATATATATATATATATATATATATATATATATATATATATATATATATATATATTGTTGCAGTTTTTAGAACCTTCACTTTATCAAATTTAGTATTAAAATCCCTTATAAATAACCCCTGTGTACATTTCCCCTTAATTGGCTGTTAATTGAAATTATCGCACCTTAGTTAGGCCATGTACAAGCACGTAGCCAATCATAGAACCTCTCTATAGTTATATCCTTATTCTGTGTTCTAGTTAAGGCTATGTTCCCACTAGTCGATCTTACGTTGCACCAAATCAAATAAGATAGATCCCCCTTTCGATTGCCCCAAAGCCTACATTGCCAGCAGCATGCGCCTACATTTCCAACAGCATTCGCCTCCATTGCGCACGTGGTCAGCTCAAAGAAGAAGGGCGTTGCCGGCCCATCGTCATCAGAAGGTGGAGCCAGAAAGCCCTTGCCGACCAACCAAGAATCAGCGGGTTTGGCTTGGTAGGGCGTGACCATAAAGATCGAGCAGGTTCGTGAAGATTCCAGGGCGTGGCTATATAACCCGTTACGGGAAGCCCCCACGGAGATGATGATTGAGGGAGCCAGATGAGCGAGGGAGCACGAAGGCAGTTTCTTAAAGGAAGGCGCTTGAGTCTGTGAAGAGAGACACGCAACCTGCAGGAGTACGAGTAAGGGAGACGCTGTTTTCAACCAGCCCTGCCACGTCAAGCTCCGACGCGCTGCTGCAAGCATCCCGGCGGTGTGGACCCGAGGGTGGAGAGTCGGCGGATGCTCGCTCCCAGCCTGGCCGTTCTGCTGTCCCACCTGACCCTTCTCATCCTTCCAGCCATTCCTGCCTGCCATTCCCTATTCGTGTGAGTCTGTTTGTTCTGTCCTGTGGGTATAAGTTAAGCTTGTTTTTAAGAATTGCACTGTGTCTTCTTTCCCTGTAAATTACATTTCTTTTCTACTCTTTGATTTTGGTTTGTGTAAATAATTAATAAATACCTGTTCTCCCTTTACTTTGGTTTCTTTCTCATCCGATCGCTTTAGAGATTTCCCCATTGAGTTCCTGTGGTGCGATTTCGGCCAACGCTTTATGAATCGGGTTAGTCTTTGCTAACGGCTCGGATTTCGGATTGCTAAACCGCTCGGCAAACTCCATCTTGTCCGGGATTCGAGCGGAGTTACCCACCTGCCTTGTGGAGGGATTGGCGGAGGTGTACGGGAATCCCTTGACCAATCACCTCGGCCAATCCCACCCCACAGGGGAGCAGGGTAGCTTCAGGATCGGAGACGGCCAGTGCAAAATACAAAGGGGATTAATCCCCCCCCTTTGGTCAGGGGAGCACCGTCCCCGTTTCTGTAACAATTGGTGTCGGGGAGTGGGATTTGGACCCGAAGTGCGCTTAACGCACTCGAAATTACGAGTGGCAGAAATTGTTATTAATATTCTAAATTAAATCGCGCCATGGATGATCAAGGCGACCGGATGCCGGCAGGGGAGCTGGAAGAGGGGGTAGAGTCGACCCAGGACCCAAGGGAGGCAGTGGGAATAATGGAGGAGGAGCGCAATACGCATTGAGTAGCGGAGGTTTCAGGCACACAAAATGGCGCCGATGGACTGGGGCCTATTCTGGGAGCAAATGAGGGACCTTATGGTCAAGGCGAGTGAAGACGTTTGGGTAGAGGGGGACAAATCAAGGGCAGAGATGAGGGCGGATAATGAGCAATCGAGAATTGACATGGGAAACCAAATTGAAGGATTGGAAAACAGAATGGGGGAGCGATTAGAAAACCAAATTGGGAAGTTAGACAATAAATTTGAGGGATTAAACAGCAAATTGGGAGGAGTAGGAAACAAGTTAGGAAGCAAGTTGGAGGGATTCGGAAGCCGATTAGGGGACAAACTGGGGGGAATAATTGGCCAAGCCAAAGAAATTAATGAGGGGTTGGCGAGGGGGCAAGCCGCATATGAGGTAAGGGAAGCCGAGAGGGAGGTTAACCGCAGGTTGAGCGAAGAGGTTGCGGGGGTGCACGACGAGGTAACGCGAGTTGAGAAGCGCGGGTTGAGCGAGTGTGAGCAAAGCACAGCCGGGTGGACCGGGATAGAAATCGCGACCAGGGGGATGGGGCAGCCGGCGACCGCTGAAGAAGAGAAAATTTTAATAAAGCCAGCGGTTGTCGAGGAGAAAGAAATTAACGAATTAATCATAGGGGAAATCGAAATTGGGAAGACGACGGAGGTAGCCCAGGAATCGGAGAAAGTGATGGATAATATGCAAAGTCCGTGCTCACATCATGATGTCGTGCTGCATAATCCTTATAAAGATTTGCAGGTGCGTGTGGAGCGAGGAAGAAGAACCCCGAAGGTGAGCCGGGCTGTGTATGGTGCGAAAAGGTTTTTCGGAAAAGTGTTTGGCGCGAGGGGGTTTGTCGCGCGATTGGAGTCGACATGGCACCCGGGCGTTTGTGGGAGGTCCGTGGTGCGTGGTGTGAGAAAGAAAGGCACGCATGTGAGGAAAAAGTGTGCGTCGGAGAGTGAGCGTGTCACAGAGGGTGGAAGTGAGAGTGAATGCGACACAGAGAGTGAGAGCAATATGGAGTGTACGTGTGAGGGTGAGAGTGACCCGGAGAGTAAGGTGGTGGTGAAACGTGTGCGAGAGTGTACGCCTGAGTTAGTGGTGGCGTGTGTGCGGGAGGGCGCACCGAAGCGCGTGATCGGGTGTGCAAAAGAGTGCACACCCATGGTTGTCACAGAGGATGTGACCAAGGAGTGGGTGCGAGGAGGTGTGTTAAGGAAGTGTGCGAATGACGAGTGTGCGCAAGAAGGTGCGCGAGAGGTGTGGTGTGTTACAGGGAGTGCAGTGGTGGAATGGACGGAGTGTGTGGGATGCACGGGAGGCGCCGGGTTTTGTGAGTGTGAAAGGGGTCGCGTATGCATGTGAGCCTGCAAGTGAAGCATCGACATTAAACGGGATAGCGGTTAGACCAACGTTTAGCCGACGCGAGCCCCCGGTCCGTGCCGGGCTGTGGGTATTGCGGGAGCCGGCAGGGATCGGTGCTGCGTCGCTTCTCTTCGGAGCGTCGTGCACGATTCGGGCCTGGCCCCGCCCCGCACGGTCGAGTCCGGGCCTTGCCAGGCAAGGCGACCGGCCCGGTTCAAGGGCAGGTAGGAAGGGTCGGGACGGCGACCCCTTGTGGTTGGGGCGTTCCGGCCGGGCGAGATTGAGCCATCGGGCCGGAGACCGAAAGCCTCCGCGCCGAGATGGTGCGTGGAATCTCGGCCCGACCAAACCTCCTCCCCTGAACCGAATGCCGGACGGACTCAACCTGCAGGCGACCAAACCACCCGAAGTCATCGCTCGGCTTTGCGAAGCCGGGCTTTGAGAATGTAACGACGTACCGAGGCTCAGAATAATGGACGAGTAAGTATAGGGAATATAATTAGCAGTGAAATTTGATTGGCAAAATTTGATGGGCGAATTGATTGGCATGATTGGCAAATTTGATTGGCGTGATGGGCAAAATTTGATTGGTGGTGGTGATGTAGAGGAATGGCAACTCTGCCATCCCTCACATCCCCCGGGCACATGAGCACTAGTTATGGGGTTTTGGCAGTGTAAGCTCGCCGAGGGAGGGTTTGGATAATGGATTAGGGATCTAGAGAAATGATCATAGGTAACTGTAGGGTTAAGTAGCGACATGATACCTGTAGTAGGGGACATAGCAGATTAGTGGATTATAACGACGGGGGAGCGCAATAGTAGAAGGGGCGACTGGGAAGCGCGAGTTTCAGAAGGGAGTAGTTAAATCAGATGATGCTGTGTGTGTGTGTAGAAGAGTAGTGAGCAGAGTATTGCGAGTGTGGGTGAGTGCATTGTATTGAATGAAGAAGCCTGGGAGGAAGGAGGGTGCAGGAAGCACCAGGTTTGTGGGCACAGGTGTGCAAATCCAGGTGAGAATGGTTGTGTGGAATAGCTGGTATGGAATACATGGAGTATGGAATGGATGGTGTGGAGTGAGTATGGTGGAAACTGTGGAGTGGAGTGGTTGGTGAGAAGGCAGTGGATGGGGAGGATGGACCCCCATCATGAATACCCGGGGAGGGTAGTTTAAGAGTTAGGTAGAGGGTATAGGTAAATTGTGGTTGGATATTGGCATCTGTGGTGCGTGTGGAAGAATGGTGTTTGGATGGGTGCATTAGTGACGTGGAAATGGCTGGGCGTGTGGCCTGTTAGTGTGTGTAGTTGAATGGGCACTCCGCCACTGTGAGGATGTCGGCCAGGTGAGGCCGCAGGTAGGCTCTGGGAGCCAGTAGAGTTGTTGTGGATGGGGCCCGAGGATCCGGAGGACGGACCCGGGTAGCCCAGTGTCAGAGAGGGCACCGAGGGGGTAAGTGCCAGGGAGGGCCTTCCCCCAGTTAGATAGGTTAGGTAAAGGAGCAGGTAAGCTCGGAGGCAACTGCAGTGGCGGAGGTGTGCAGGTGGGTAGACCTGCTGGGAGAGCCACACAACTCAGCCCAGAAATTGTGCGAAGGCACAGGGAGTTGAATCGGGGGAGTGAGACCCCAAATTGATGGGCACCACAGTTTGGTCAATGGGAATTGGTTTTTAGAACCGCATCGAGTAAGATGGCCAATGGTTTGGCAGGGAAAGACCCCGGGTAGTGTAAAGTGTGTAAATGTCATTTAGGAAGTAGTTAGGATTGAAATCTCCTCGCACCATCTGCATCCACTCACCTGAGGTGACGACAGAACTCCACACCATGCCATGTTTTGTTATTTTATTTTTGTGCAAATGTTTTGGAAAGGTGAGACGCATCATGACGTGGGTGTGACATTGTGCTGGATATTCCCTCTCTTCCTCCTCATGAGGAATTGATGAAGAATTTGGGTGATGGCAAACTTGGTTAGAGGGATTGTAACGAATTCGGAATTAAGGGAGATATGGGGAAGACGTGACGGTAGTGACGAATTTGTAAATGTGTAGGTTTTGTAAATATGGGGTAAGGGCGAGGGTAGAGTAGGTGACAGGGGGGGTGACGTATGTTAGGGACGAGCTTTCTCAATTCGCTCGCCGTGCGCAACTCGCTCTGCATTACCTTGATGGATGTGTACCCTTGCGCCCTTGCCCTCGCTGATTCTGCTTTGTCTTCCTCCCCCCCCCCCCCCCCCATGGACCGTGCTCTCTGGGCACTGAGGGAGAGCGTGCGGGAGCCCGCAATTGTGTGCCCGAATTCCCGCTGCAAGCTGCCTGCATCCATGCACCACTTATGGACCGCACGTCTCGCGGCCATGCACCACCATATGGACCACAGTCTGTGGCCGAGCACCACATATATGGACCACACATTTCGTGGCATGGCCCCTCTGCTGGGACCGACCAGGGTGGCCAGAGAAAGGTCTTGCTTGCGGACCTCGGTGAGGTGGCGCCAAGCCCACAGGTGGACCACCATAGTCGGCCCCTGTTGGCCATAAATAAACACATGAACACGTTTATGTGCTTTTTAAAATGTATTATGGCAAATAGGCAGCAAGCCACAAGAGTGAAGACCAAGAAAGAGAACATCAACAACGACGGCCAGCAGAGGGAGCAGAACAGGATCAAGACCATCAGTGTGGTTTTTTTTTTATTGTGTTGTGCAATGTAGCACTGGATTGGTGCTTGACTGGTGGTGCTCTTTATTGGTGCTTTGGTGTTTGCATGCCCGGGGATGTATGACAGAATCTCAATTCTGCATCCCCCGGGCATGTGAGGTGGTGTATCGATGCAGTGCATGCTGTCTCCTCCCTCCCACAGGATTCCTTTTGTTTCCTAAAAAGAAAAATAACAGGTCCTGGGTTGCGTTTTGTAAATAATGAAATAATGTCACTTGTAAATAATGCTCCCCACCGTTCATGTATAGTTTGAGAATTAATTCCACAATTCGGTTAGCTGTGGGTGTGAATCTGTTAGGTAGGGTGCAACGTAATAGGGGGACATATTTATTGTGTTTTTAAAACTGTCACACTCAGGGTCAGGTTAATTGTAGAGGGAACTACACCTGAGTGTCACATTAAGTTAAAGTTTTTGGGCCGGGACGTCCCGTGAGGAATGAGGGTGCTGTGTTGCAATTTTTAGAACCTTCACTTTATCAAATTTAGTATTAAAATCCCTTATAAATAACCCCTGTGTACATTTCCCCTTAATTGGCTGTTAATTGAAATGATCGCACCTTAGTTAGGCCATGTACAAGCACGTAGCCAATCATAGAACCTCTCTATAGTTATATCCTTATTCTGTGTTCTAGTTAAGGCTATGATCCCACCAGTCGATCTTACGTTGCACCAAATCAAATAAGATAGATCCCCCTTTCAATTGCCCCAAAGCCGACATTGCCAGCAGCATGCGCCTACATTTCCAACAGCATTCGCCTCCATTGCGCACGTGGTCAGCTCGAAGAAGGGCATTGCCCGCCCATCGTCATCAGAAGGTGGAGCCAGAGAGCCCTTGCCGACCAACCAAGAATCAGCGGGTTTGGCTTGGTAGGGCGTGACCAGAAAGATCGAGCAGGTTCGTGAAGATTCCAGGGCGTGGCTATATAACCCGTTACGGGAAGCCCCCACGGAGATGATGATTGAGGGAGCCAGATGAGCGAGGGAGCATGAAGGCAGTTTCTTAAAGGAAGGCGCTTGAGTCTGTGAAGAGAGACGCACAACCTGCAGGAGTACGAGTAAGGGAGACGCTGTTTTCAACCAGCCCTGCCACGTCAAGCTCTGACGCGCTGCTGCAAGCATCCCGGCAGTGTGGACCCGAGGGTGGAGAGTCGGCGGCTGCTCGCTCCCGGCCCGGCCGTTCTGCTGTCCCACCTGACCCTTCTCATCCTTCCAGCCATTCCTGCCTGCCATTCCCTATTCCTGTGAGTCTGTTTGTTCTGTCCTGTGGGTATAAGTTAAGCTTGTTTTTAAGAATTGCACTGTGTCTTCTTTCCCTGTAAATTACATTTCTTTTCTTCTCTTTGATTTTGGTTTGTGTAAATAATTAATAAATACCTGTTCTCCCTTTACTTTGGTTTCTTTCTCATCCGATCGCTTTAGAGATTTCCCCATTGAGTTCCTGTGGTGCGATTTCGGCCAACGCTTTATGAATCGGGTTAGTCTTTGCTAACGGCTCGGATTTCGGATTGCTAAACTGCTCGGCAAACTCCATCTTGTCCGGGATTCGAGCGGAGTTACCCACCTGCCTTGTGGAGGGATTGGCGGAGGTGTACGGGAATCCCTTGACCAATCACCTCGGCCAATCCCATCCCACAGGGGAGCGGGGTAGCTTCAGGATCGGAGACGGCCAGTGCAAAATACAAGGGGGATTAATCCCCCCCCCCCCCCTTTGGTCAGGGGAGCGCCATCCCCATTTCCGTAATATATATATATATATATATATATATTGTTGCGAATATGGAATTTGGCCTCCATATCCGCTTGTAAATATTCCCCTATTTCCCCAATACTCCCCAACTATCCCCAATCCCCCATTCCCTAGTCCCATTGTCTGTAAACAACACTCTGTAGAACCGACCTTCCCCTTTTTCCCCCATTAAATGTCGTGCCCAGGTCCACCGCATCTCACGTAGACAACTATAGGACATCTTGCTAGTTATTCTTAGTCGATGTCAGTTAAGGACTCGTTTCCATTAATTCTGACTCTTCGTTGCACCAGAATGTGATTATATGGCACCAGTAGTGAGTTTAGGACCTTCCCAAGCCTCCTCCCGTCTTCTTCCCCAAACAACAACAACAACAACAACTACAACTACAACTACAACAACAACTACAACAACAACGACGCTGCGCGGGGGAGTGTGCGTCATCACACCGGCTCGGTTAGCCGCCATTGACAATGCGCTCCGGACCATGCGCTCCACGGGGTTACCACGAAGGGGCTCCTTGTCAGCTCCTCGTCAAGGGCGGAGCCGGTAACCCCCCCGCACGCACCCAATGAGAAGCGACGTGCCGATTCCATCTGGGGCGGAGCTAACGAGCCGAGGGCGTGTCACTCCCCGCCGGATATACGAAGCGACTCACCGGACGTGACGTCAGATGCGCCCCCAGCTTGAGACGACAAGACGCCACCTCGAGCGCTGTGAAACCTCCCGCATCTCTGGACCGGACCGGGTCGATTCTGCCCTGAGCCCAGGTGCACCTGGAGCCATCGATCCTGCCTTTCCTAGCCATCAATCCCCGTGTGAGTCAGCCTTTTGTCCCGTTTATCTGTCGTCTGTTGGGGTTAATATAAGATTGTGTCTAAGTGCCTATCTTCCTTTGCTGTCCCTCTTGTAGTTGTAATCTAACCTTCCGAACGAATATAACCTCCTCCGGAGGTCTTGAGAACCGTATCCCTGGTGTCGAGTCATTTTAATCCCAGCCGTGTGTCTTTTCCTTCATTGACCTAGCGTAGCGCGATTAGTCAACGTTCGGGTATAATCGGGTAACTTGTGCAGACGTGGTCATACCAAACCGCTCGGTAAATAACATCTAAGCCGCGTCTGTAACAATTGGTTGTCAGGAGTTGGATTCGAACCTGGGACTAAATTTATTTAGCCCAAATTTTGGACACCAATTGTGTTAGTACTGTAACAATTGGTGTCGAGGAGTGGAATTCGAACCCGGGACTAAATTTATTAGGCCCAAATTTGTAGTAGAATCAATTCGGAGCGCGTTTCCCGCGCGAAATTATAACGGCGAAATTTGATTTTGTTATACGGAAATAAAAACCCGAATTTTGAAAGTCGCGCTATGGCAGACCAAGACAGCTGGGGTCCGGTAGGGGAGAGTGAGGCAGGGTCGGTCCAGGACCAAATTGAGGGACGTGAGGAGAGCGAAGCAGCGAGGGTAGCAAACGCACAAAATGGCGCCTCGCTGGTCACCGCGCCCGCGACCGTAGCAGCGCCGCCGATGGATTGGGGCCTATTTATGGAACAAATAAAGGCGCTCATGGTCCAGACAAGTGAAGACCTGAGGAATGACTTGGGGGGCCAAATGGGGGTAATGGGGAACCGGATGGAGGCTCAGAATGAGCAATTGGGGGTAATGGGAAACCAAATGGGGGTAATGAGGGACGAAGCGAGGGGTACCGGTGAGGGATTAGACAAGAAATTAGAGGGGTTAGACAATGGGATAGAAGGGGTGAAACATGGGTTAATGGGGGTAGAAAATAGAATGGCTGCCCAGGAGAATCAGATAGAGGGAGTGAAAAATGGGTTAGAGGGGTTAGAAAACAGGATGGAAGGCAAATTGAGGGACATGAGGGACCAAGCGGAAAGGGAAGTTAACCAAATGGGGCAGCAGATAGAGGGGGTCAGAATGGGGGTAGAAACCAAACTGGATGCTCAAAGGGAGGAAATGGAGCAGATGAGGGTGGCATCTGGGCAGGAGATGCAAGTGATGGGGGAGGAGATCAGAAGAGGAGTGAGTGAGGAGGTCGGAGGAGTGCGCGAGGAGGTGAGGCACTGTAAGGAGCACATGGAGAAGGAGGTGAGAAAGGGGACTGTAAAGTTACAAGGGGGCATAGAGGACCTGACGCAGGAGGTGGAGCAGCTAACAGAGGGACAAAAAGAACTAACGGACCAGGTAAAGAGGAACACTGCGGTATTAGGAGGTTTAAAAGCGACACAAAACGACATAAAAAACGACTTAAAAGCGACAAAGAGGGAATGTCAGATGGTACGTGAGGGACTGACAGCGAGGTTGGACGAGGTGGTAGAGGTAATGGAGACGAAGGACCGGCAGGTGAGGACGCACCTGGAAACGGTCAAGGTAGCCTTAGAGGATGAGCTGGAGGAGACGTACCGGGGAATGAAAGAGGTGAAGCAGAAACTAGAAGAAGTGGAAGAAGGGATGAGCGAAATTAAGAAGCGACGGAGAGGGGATAAGAAAGAGATAAAAGAGGAGATAAAAGAATTGGTCCAAAGTCTGTGTTTGGATCGTGATGATGTGCTCATTAACCGGATGAGGGATTCGCAGGTGATGGAGGAGAAGCGAAGAGGAAGAGGACCTGGTGTAAGTGGTGACCAATATGGTCGTGCGTATGATGCGCCAGGGGATTTAAGAAGCTTGGGGGTCGAGATGGACCCGGGTGTTCGTGAGAGGCCGTTGGTGAAGTGTGCGACAGGTCTGGTGTGCGAAAAAGGAGGTGTGCGAGAAAGTCCGACTCTGGGGTGTGTGAGGAAAAAGTGCGTGCCAAGGAGTGAGGGTGCTGGCGAGAATGAGTCGGTCGTAGCGCGTGTGCGAGGGGGCACATGGAAGCGCGGTGTGGTGAGTGTTACAGAGGGTGTGACGGGAGAGTGTGCGCGAGAAAGGTGTGTGACGGACAGGTGCATGGGGAAAGAGTGCGCTGTCAAAGGCAAGGAAGAATGCACACCTGTGGTGAGTGTTACAGAGGGTGTGACGGGAGAGTGTGCGCGAGAAAGGTGTGTGACGGACAGGTGCATGGGGAAAGAGTGTGCTGTCAAGAGTAAGGGTGAGTGCGTGGTCAAGAGTGGAGGTGAGAGTATTGAGAGTGACAAGGAGAGTGAGTTGGTTGTGACAGGTGAGCGAGGATGTACACCTGGGATGGAAGGATGCACACCTGGAATGGTAGAGCGTGAGTGGGAATGCACGCTGGAGTTGGTGGTGAGGCACGTGGTTGGGTGTGCGAATGAGAGCACACCTGTGATTGTCACAGAGGAGGTGACTGAGGAGGGGGCGCGAAGAGGTGTTTTGGTGAGGTGTGCGACCAACGAATGTGTGCCAAAGTGTTCGGTGGTCAGGTGTGTGACCAAGGCTGTGAGTGGAATGGGTGTACCTGGGTGTGTAAGGAAAGGTAGCATGGGAACGGCTGGATGTGTGAGCAAGGAACGGGCTGCGGGGTGTAAGCGTCCAGGTGAAGCATCGACGTTAGACGGGGTAGAGTTTAGAACGACTTATAGCCGAATCGGGCCCTCGGTGCGTGCTGGGCCACGCTTTGAACGGCCGCGTCCGTGCTCCACTAGGCGGAGCGGGCAGCCCGATAGAAAGGGTCGTCATGGCGACCACTTTTTGTTGAGGCAGTCCGGCAGGTCGAGATCGGGACATGGGATGGCTCCGTGCCGAGATGGTGCGTGGGATCTCGGCCCGGGTAAACCTCCTTCCCTGCACCGAATGCGGGATGTATCCAGCCGCTGGCACAGAACAACCCGCATTCATGGCTTGGCTTTACGAAGCCGGGCTTTGGACAGGGATTGGCGCACCGAGAGGTATTAGTGAGTAGACTGGGTGATGAGGTTAGTGTTTTGGACCCAAAATTGGAGAAAAACAAAATTTGGTGATTGGCAAGGGATTGGCAGTAGTGATTGGCAGATGATGGGTAGTGATTGGCAAATTTTTGATTTGTTGAAATTTGATGTGCAAAATTGGTAGTGAGAGACCCCCGATGTGGTGGGATGGCATCCCTGCCACCCTTCCCATGTGGGGGGCAAAGGAGCAATAGTTTATGGGGTGATGGCAGTGAAAACTAGCCCGGGTGGGTTAGGTTATATTGTAGGGATCTAGCGAAGATGACATTAGGTGACGTTAAGTTAGTTAGTGACTGATACCTGTAGTGGGGACGCAGGTAGATTAGTATGGATGATAATGACGTGGGAGCGCAATAGTTTAAAGGGACGACTGGGAAGCGCAAGTTTCAGAAGGGAGTAGTTAGCTGAGATGATGCCGTGTGTGTGAGAATTGAACAGGTGTGATTGCACAGGTGTGCAACTGGACAGGTGTGTGGAGCAGTGTGTGAGTAGTGAGTGTGTGGATCAGCGCGAATGCGCTTGGGGAGAGAAGGGTGCAGGTGGCACCAGGTGTGAGAGCACAGGTGTGCAAGTACAGGTGTGTGGAGAGAGTTGGAGTAAGTGGTACGGAGTGGTGTGCATGGTGCGAAGGTGTGGATGGGGGAAGAGTGGACCCCTTTCACGAGTACCCGGGGCGGGTAGTGTAAGTGTTAGGTAGAGGGTATAGGTAAATTGTGGTTGGATATTGGCATTTGTGGTGCGGTTGCAGAATGGTGTTGTGAATGGGTGCATTAGTGTTGTGGAAATGGCTGGGCGTGTAGCCTGTTAGTGTGTGTAGTTGGTTGGGCACTCCACCACTGTGAGGATGTCGGTCAGGTGAGGCCGCAGGTGGGCTCTGGGAGCCGGTAGTTGTGAGTGGGTGCCTGAGGATCCCGGGTGTGGATCGGGCAGCCCAGTGCCAGAGAGGGCACCGAGTGGGGAGAGCGCCAGAGGGCCTTCCCCAGGTAGTTAGGTTAGGGTAAGGAGCAGGTAAGCTCGGAGGCAACTGCAGTGGTGGAGGTGTGCAGGTGGGTAGACCTGTTGGGAGAGCTACACGTCGCGGCCCAGAAATTGTGCGAGGGCACCGGGAGATGAATCGGGGGAGTGAGACCCCAAATTGAAAAGCACCACAGTTTGACCAATGGGAATTGGTTTTTAGAACCCATAGTGTAAGAGGGCCAATGGTTTGGCCGGAGAAAGACCCCGGGTAGTGTAAAGTTGTTAAAGTCATTTAGGAAATAGTTAGGATTGATGAACCTGTCGCACCATACGCAGCCACTTACCTGTGGTGATGATGACTCCACACCTGTGTTTTCTTTGTTCTGTTGCAGGAAATGAGAATTGCTGTGAGGATTTGTGAGACGCATCACGACGTGGATGAGACATTGGGGTGATTCCATCCCTCCCTCCCTAGGAGGGACTGATGATGAATTGGTGATAGCAAATTATGATGTTGAGTTGGAGATGGCAAATTTTGATGAGAGTTGAAAATGGCAAATTTGATTGGTTAAGAGGGAGAGAAGACGAATTTGGTTTATGGGAGGAACGGGGAAGACAGTAGGGATGTTTGTTGATTTGTAAAGTAGATGTTTATGGGTAGTGTTGTGTTTTGTGGATACAGTAAGGGGTAAGGGAGGGGCCATGTAGGTTACCTGGTGGGGGGGTGGGGGCGTACGGTAGGAACGTACCTGTCTCACCTGGTTCCCATGTGCCCCCAGTGTGCATTACCTTGCATTGCGTGCACTTTTGCGCCCTTACCACCTTACTCACTTGTCTTTTCTTTTGTCTCCCACCTCCGAGGATCTGGCTTTGGGGTAGAGAGAGAGGAGAGAGAGGTGCTGGCTTCGCAGTTGTGGGCCTGCACTTTCGCTGCTTGCTGCTTGGATCGATACACCATATGGACCGCAATGTTTGTGGCCACCCACAATGGACCGCAGCTCTTTTGCGGCCAAGCACCACCCGTGGAAGGACCTATGGGTCAACGTGGCACCTATGCCAAACAGGTGAACCACTAACAGTTGGCCCCCTGACGGCCACAATAAAGAAATGGACGCGGTTGGCGCCTTTCTTTATTTTTAAAAAGAAGTAAGAAGGCCAAGTGCACCACACGAAGGCAAGACCAGCGGCAGAACATCGGCCGGCTGCGACACCACACAATGATTCATAAACACTTTATTGGTGCACCGGATGGTGCTCACTGTGTGATGGGGTGGTGCTTTTGGTGCTTGGAAGGGGTGCTCTGCACATTATTAAAGGCCGTAGGCCACAGAGCACTCGTGGGTTGGTGTATCGATGCTGGCATGCGTGCTCTCTCTCTATGCATAACATCTGCATGTGTTCCTCCAAAAACAGGTCCTGGATCGTAGTGTAAATATCAGCGTAGTCTTGTGTAAATAATGCTCCCTACCGGCTGTATGTTTAGTTTGAGGATTCTTTCCGGATTTGGTTATCCTGTGGGTGTGTTTCTGTGAGGAGAAGGGTGCAACGTCGCAGGGGGACATACTTACTCATTTGTGAATATCTGTAAAACTGTCGCACTCAGGGTAGAGTTAATAGTAGAGGGAACTACATTGCGTGCCACACTAAAGTAGGTAAAAATTTATCGGGTCGGGACGCCCCGAGGGTAGAGAAGGGTGCAATGTTGCGAATATGGAATTTGGCCTCCATATCCGCTTGTAAATATTCCCCTATTTCCCCAATACTCCCCAACTATCCCCAATCCCCCATTCCCTAGTCCCATTGTCTGTAAACAACACTCTGTAGAACCGACCTTCCCCTTTTTCCCCCATTAAATGTCGTGCCCAGGTCCACCGCATCTCACGTAGACAACTATAGGACATCTTGCTAGTTATTCTTAGTCGATGTCAGTTAAGGACTCGTTTCCATTAATTCTGACTCTTCGTTGCACCAGAATGTGATTATATGGCACCAGTAGTGAGTTTAGGACCTTCCCAAGCCTCCTCCCGTCTTCTTCCCCAAACAACAACAACAACAACAACAACAACAACTACAACTACAACTACAACAACAACTACAACAACAACGACGCTGCGCGGGGGAGTGTGCGTCATCACACCGGCTCGGTTAGCCGCCATTGACAATGCGCTCCGGACCATGCGCTCCACGGGGTTACCACGAAGGGGCTCCTTGTCAGCTCCTCGTCAAGGGCGGAGCCGGTAACCCCCCCGCACGCACCCAATGAGAAGCGACGTGCCGATTCCATCTGGGGCGGAGCTAACGAGCCGAGGGCGTGTCACTCCCCGCCGGATATACGAAGCGACTCACCGGACGTGACGTCAGATGCGCCCCCAGCTTGAGACGACAAGACGCCACCTCGAGCGCTGTGAAACCTCCCGCATCTCTGGACCGGACCGGGTCGATTCTGCCCTGAGCCCAGGTGCACCTGGAGCCATCGATCCTGCCTTTCCTAGCCATCAATCCCCGTGTGAGTCAGCCTTTTGTCCCGTTTATCTGTCGTCTGTTGGGGTTAATATAAGATTGTGTCTAAGTGCCTATCTTCCTTTGCTGTCCCTCTTGTAGTTGTAATCTAACCTTCCGAACGAATATAACCTCCTCCGGAGGTCTTGAGAACCGTATCCCTGGTGTCGCGTCATTTTAATCCCAGCCGTGTGTCTTTTCCTTCATTGACCTAGCGTAGCGCGATTAGTCAACGTTCGGGTATAATCGGGTAACTTGTGCAGACGTGGTCATACCAAACCGCTCGGTAAATAACATCTAAGCCGCGTCTGTAACAATATATATATATATATATATATATATATATATATATATAGTGAGTAGATAGTTTTACCACTGGACACAAGCAAGTTTCATCAGGATAAACTCTTACAGGAATAACATAACAATCATCTTTCAACATGTTAGGAAATTAAATTTTCATAAACTACCAATTTGTGCGTGTGCGTGTGCGTATGCGTGTGTGTGTGTGTGTGTGTGTGTGTGTGTGTGTGTGTGTGTGTGTGTGTGTGTTGTCACGCGAATACCCTCGGTTAAGACCGTGGGATCGCAGATAGCCTGAACGAGCTTTAACTCCGAGGCGACGATCAATTGCGGATTTGACTATGCAAGGACGGGAGGAAGAAGGAAGAGGAAGAAACGGGCGAGCTCTTACCTCACGGCCCACGCGCGCCAGCGTCTTCAACCTGCAAATTAATAACTCAAACGAACGTGGAGGTAAAATGTATGAAAATAAACAGGTTTATTACATAGAACCCGATACAAAGGAAATGCGACGGAGAAACTAATTCTAAATTGGGACGTCCCCACACATATTTCAAATACGAGACAAAGGGAGAATGAATAAAGTAAATGTCTCGTCGTGTATTTGTGAATGCGAGCTGATCTCCGTCTTGCAGTGTCAGGGATCGTCTGGCTCGAGCGCGTTGTCCGACGCAGCTCCGGTTGGCGCGAACGTGGTCCTTGGCGTGGAGCGGCCCTTGGCGCTCCCACTCGTCAGCGCTACAACGCAAGCCCCGCTCGTCATTCGCACACCAACGCAAGGAAAAGAATCGACGGCGTTCCTTCTCTCCACCGTCTTTCGAACTGCTCGTTCCTCCACCAGGTCCGAAGCAAGAGAAGGCCCAGCGCGAAGGGACAGTCAGGAGCAAGAGGCCAAGGGAAGAGAAGAAAGGGAAGAGAGAGACAAAATGCCGGCGAGCGAGTCGTTTTGTCACTCACGGTGTGACGTCAGCCCTCCTCTCTCCCAACCAGTGCCTCGTTTCTTGGTGGTCTTTCGCGCCTTCTCACGTCACCGACGCTTGTCCTTCAATCAGTGACCTGCTTCTAAGTAGTCGTTTTGCGCCTTCCGCACTGATTGGCTGAATGTTCGCGCCTTCCGCACTGATTGGCCGAGGTGTCATCGGTCGGTGGCCAATCAGTGTGCCGCCCCTTCACCTTTCTAACCCCCCAATCATGGGGAAGCTTCCCCGACCAATCACACGTTCTCCTGGGCATGGCCCCCAGCCTGCCTGGCACGATGTTTGTCGCCATGGTGGCATACTGCGTGGCTGCTGCCTGTTGGCTCTTCCAAAGTCATTGTGGTGGCGGAGAATTGTTTAATGTGTGGTGCACTAATGGGCCTAGCTAATGTCTATGGGGTGTATTGCCATAAGGGAGACTGGGATGCTCACAGAGGGAACGACACACAATGGAGTGAGCATATTCCCTAAATATACTTAACATGCCCCGCCCCCTCATGGCGGGGACGAAGATACGCACTTATTCCGACATACGGGCTACACAGAACTTATTACAGGTGAGGTTCCCTATCACGACAGTCGGACACCTACCTATGCAGATCTACCTGGACCTAGATATTCCTCTACCCCTAATTTTCATAACAGTATGTGTGTGTGTGTGTGTGTGTGTGTGTGTGTGTGTGTGTGTGTGTGTGTGTGTGTGTGTGTGTGTGTGTGTGTGTGTGTGTGTGCCTTCACATGCACATGCCTGCGGCTATATATTTTTGATTTAAAATTGGTTTTCTCTGCAATCGCTTGTCCGATCGATGTGACACTTCAAATATAGGAGGGACTCCCCATGCACAATATTTTCTTGCTAACTCTGACGTCACGAGGTCACATGGTAAGGCAGTCATATTGGATTAAAGGGAAAAAATTGAACTTCATTTTCTCCAAAACCACTCAACGAAAAAAAATTGAAACTTGGCATATGTCATCATCTCCCCACGGGGTATGTAGGGTGATAACAATGACGTCATCGGTGAAGTGGTATTGCAGTTGCAATTGATTGGGTTGAAATTCTTACTCAAAAACTGATACTTCACATATATCTGATCTATGACCAGACATGAAGTGAAGAAATAAATTTATGACGATCATAGCCCTAGCCAAGAAACTATGTGACATAATAGGGTGCACGGCTGATACGGGTATATGGACCATAATAGGGTGTATGGCTGATACGGGTATACAACACAACATGCATTTTAAGGCCATTTTCCCTGCTAGAGCGGGGGTTAGCCTTGCGGTCCCCATGACAATCTTATCCATTTTGCCCTATTTTCTGCATCTCTCCTTGTTAACCCCCTTGCCCGCATTTCTTCTTCCACCATCTTTAGCCAAGTCTTTCTCGGTCTTCCAGGTCCTCTACTTCCTTCTACATTCATTTCCATCACTCTTCTCAACCAGTCACTTTCATCCTTCCTCAACACATGACCAAACCATCTCAACCTGTTCCTCTTCACAGCATCAATCACAGGCTCTATTCCCATCATCATTCGCAATTCATCATTTGTCTTCCGCTCTCTCAACGATACTCTGCACATCCACCGAACCATTCGCATTTCCACCCTTTCCAGCCTTCGTTGCAGCTCTACGTTCATTACCCATGTCTCGCTCCCATAAATCATAACACTTCTCACACATGCAGCATACACCTTTCCCTTCAGCTTCAACGACACTCCCCTCCTCATCAGCACGCCACTCAGTTCCCGAAACTTCTTCCATGCACATCACACTCTTGCAACCGTTGCCGAGTCTGATCCACCTTCTCCATTCAGCATGTCTCCGAGGTCGCAAAATGTTTTCACACCTTTCAGCTTCACGCTGTCTCCAAGATCCAACTCAACATTTCCTCCATCTGCAGCTCACTCTGTGCACACCTCACATTTGAATGTAGCTGCCACACTGGTTAATGACCCTCTCAGACTACTACATTTTTGATGAACCCACTCAGTGCACATTGTACATTGAATGGAGTTCACTCCGACACCCTTCCTGCACACAGCACACGGCCACTTCCCAGTTCTTTCCACCTCATCACATGCTTTACCACTTGCCATCACCTTCGTCTTTCCTATATTCACCTTCAGACCTTTTGTCTCCATACATTCCTTCCACATGTTCATCTTTTCCTTCAGTCCATCCATACTTTCCGCAATCAACACCAGATCATCTGCATACAACAACTCCCACGGTAAACCCTCCTTTACGTTCTGAGCCAGCACCTCCATCACAGCTACAAATAGTAGTGGACTTAGTACCGACCCCTGATGCACTCCCACCTTCACCTCAAACTCACCACTGTTCCCGTCCTTCGTCCTTACAGCTGTGCACGCTTTTTTGTACATTGCCATCACTACTCTGATCAACCATTCCTCCACTCCTAACTTCCTCAATGCCCATGTCAATACTTCACGTGGAACCCTATCGAATGCTTTTTCCAGATCAACAAACCCAAGAAACAACTTCTTCCTCTTCTCCATGTACTTCTCCTGCAACTGCCTCACAATAAAGAGCGTGTCTGTCGTTCCTCTTCCTGGCATAAATCCAAACTGCATTTCGTCGATCTTCACCTTCTTCCTTATCCTCCTCTCCAACACCCTTTCCAATACCTTCATTCCATGCTCCAATACCTTTATCGCTCGGTACGAGCCACACTCCAGAGGGTCACCTTTCCCCTTGTATAGAGGGACGGGGGTACTCAGTTCCCAATCCACTGGAATGCGGCCTTCTTTCACCACCAGATTACAGATCTCTGTCATTCTCTTCACACCCCAACTTCCTACTGCCTTCAACATATCTCCCACAACTCCCGTCGGCCCTCCCGCTTTTCTACTCTTCATTGCTTTTTGTCGCTTCCTCAACTTCCTTCTCAGTTATCATCTCTGCCGGTCCTAAAACTGGGTTACTCTCTATGTTGCCATCCCATTCATTCTCTGTATTCAACAGCATTTCCATATATCTTTTCCATCTTCCTTTAATTCCATCTGGGTCCACAACGATTTGTCCCACTTCATCCTTCAAGCAACTCTCCCCCATCACATCACACCTCTCTTTCGCTATCTGCTTTGCAATCCTGAATACCGCTCTCTGACCCTCTTCTGAATCCAAGCTTTCTCCGAACATTTTCCTACATGCCTCCTGCGCCTTTGCTACCTCTTTCTTTGCAGCCTTCTTGGCTGCCTTATAACTTTCATGCTCTGGTTTTCTGCTCCCGTCCCCTTCGCCTTCTGCCACTCCTTGAACTTCTTCCTCTTCTCGTCAATCCTCTTTCCAACTTCCTCATCCCACCACCATGTTTCCGAGTGCCTCGGTGGTCCTTTTGTCCATTCACATACCTCACCAACGGCTCCCAACAGACTATCTTTCATTGACATCCAACCACGTTCAAGCTCAACCACATCATCCTCTACCCTACTCAGCCTCTCTTTTAATGCCTCCCTTACTGTCACCTCTTTCAACCTCCACACCTTCATTCTCGGTTGGTACTTCACCCACCGAGCTCTCCTCGCACCTTTCACCCTTATGTCGCAGACAACCAAGTGGTGCTGTGAAACAGCCTCCTCCCCCGGGATCACCTTTGTGTCCCGGAGGTGCCCCCTATCTCGCCTACGCACCATCAGGTAGTCAACTGTTGTCGTCGACCCACCTGACATGTATGTAACAAGCTTATTATCCTCTTTCTGGAACTGAGTATTACAAATCAACAAATCAGCTCCATCAGCAAACTCCAAAATCCTTTCACCTTCTCCATTTCTCACACCATATCCGTAACCCCCATGAACTCCCTCAAAACCGTCCATACTCCTTCCCACATGTCAATTTAGGTCTCCTCCTACCACAACAACTTCCTCATCTTTCACGTTTTCCATCAGCTTCTCTGTCGCACACCAGAACTTGTCCTTCTCTTCATCGCTCCGACCAACCTGCGGAGCTTATCCCGAGATGACGTTCACCAAGAGCTTTCCAATCATCATTTTCACCATTATCAACCTATCACTCACTCTAGTCACACTCACCACACTGTCTACAAACTCCTCAGAAAACAGGACACCAACACCATTCACGCCCTCCGGGCACCCTTGCCACACAAACTTGTATTTCTGTCCCTGCCTACCCTTCACCATTCTCACACCACTTCCCTTCCATCTCGTCTCCTGCACACAACATATGTCCACTCTTCTTCTGATCAATACTTCCACCACTTCTCCTGGTCTCCCTGTCATTGTCCCAACATTCCATGTCCCAAACCTCAGAAACCGATCTCCACTTCGGGCTGTACCCTGCCCATTGGTAGTTGATATGTAGCTCTGCCCATATGTAGCTGATACGGGTATATGGACCATAAAGGGTGCACGGCTGATACGGGTATATGGACCATAATAGGGTGCACGGCTGATACGGGTATATGGACCATAATAGGGTGCACGGCTGATATGGGAATACAACAACACACAACATGCATTTTAAGGCCATGTTCCCTGCTGGAGCGGGGGTTAGCCTTGCGGTCCCCATGACAATCTTCTCCATTTTGCCCTATTTTCTGCATCTCTCCTTGTTAACCCCCTTGCCCGCATTTCTTCTTCCACCATCTTTAGCCAAGTCTTTCTCGGTCTTCCCCGTCCTCTACTTCCTTCTACATTAACTTCCATCACTCTTCTCAACCAGTCACTTTCATCCTTCCTCAATACATGACCAAACCATCTCAACCTGTTCCTCTTCACAGCATCAATCACAGGCAATATTCCCATCATCTTTCGCAATTCATCATTTGTCTTCCTCTCTCTCAACGATACTCCGCACATCCATCGAACCATTCGCATTTCCACCCTTTCCAGCCTTCGTTGGTGCTCTACGTTCATTACCCATGTCTCGCTCCCATAAATCATAACACTTCTCACACATGCAGCATACACCTTTCCCTTCAGCTTCAGCGACACTCTCCTCCTCATCAGCACGCCACTCAGTTCCCGAAACTTCTTCCATGCACATCTCACTCGAGCAACCATTGCCGAGTCTGATCCACCTTCTCCATTCAGCATGTCTCCGAGGTAGCAAAATGTTTTCACACCTTCCAGCTTCACGCCGTCTCCAAGATCCAACTCAACATTTCCTCCATCTGCAGCTCCCTCTGTGCACACCTTACATTTGAATGTAGCTGCCACACTGGTTAATGACCCTCTCAGACCACTACATTTTTGATGAACCCACTCAGCACACATTGTACATTGAATGGAGTTCACTCCGACACCCTTCCTGCACACAGCACACAGCCACTTCCCAGTTCTTTCCACCTCACCACATGCTTTACCACTTGCCATCACCTTTGTCTTTCCGATATTCACCTTCAGACCTTTTGTCTCCATACATTCCTTCCACTTGTTCATCTTTTCCTTCAGTCCATCCATACTTTCTGCAATCAACACCAGATCATCTGCATACAACAACTCCCACGGTAAACCCTCCTTTACGGTCTGAGCCAGCACCTCCATCACAGCTACAAATAGTAGTGGACTTAGTAACGACCCCTGATGCACTCCCACCTTCACCTCAAACTCACCACTGTTCCCGTCCTTCGTCCTTACAGCTGTGCGTGCTCTTTTGTACATTGCCATCACTACTCTGATCAACCATTCTTCCACTCCTAACTTCCTTAATGCCCATGTCAATACTTTGCGTGGAACCCTATCGAATGCTTTCTCCAGCTCAACAAACCCAAAAAACAACTTCTTCCTCTTATCCATGTACTTCTCCTGCAACTGCCTCACAATGAAAAGCGCATCTGTCGTTCCTCTTCCTGGCATAAATCCAAACTGCATTTCATCGATCTTCACTTTCTTCCTTATCCTCCTCTCCAACACCCTTTCCAATACCTTCATTCCATGCTCCAATAACTTCATCGCTCGGTACGAGCCACACTCCAGAGGGTCACCTTTCCCCTTGTATAGAGGGACGAGGGTACTCAGTTCCCAATCCACTGGAATGCGGCCTTCTTTCACCACCAGATTACAGATCTCTGTCATTCTCTTCACACCCCAACTTCCTGCTGCCTTCAACATATCTCCCACAACTCCGTCGGCCCTCCCGCTTTTCCACTCTTCATTGCTTTTATCGCTTCCTCAACTTCCTTCTCAGTTATCTTCTCTGCCGATCCTAAAACTGGGTTACTCTCTATGTTGCCATCCCATTCATTCTCTGTATTCAACAGCATTTCCATATATCTTTTCCATCTTCCTTTAATTCCATCTGGGTCGACAACGATTTGTCCCACTTCATCCTTCAAGCAACTCACCCCCATCACATCACACCTCTCTTTCGCTATCTGCTTTGCAATCCTGAATACTGCTTTCTGACCCTCTTCCGAATCCAAGCGTTCTCCGAACATTTTCCTACATGCCTCCTGCGCCTTTGCTACCTCTTTCTTTGCAGCCTTCCTGGCTGCCTTATAACTTTCATGCTCTGCTGTTTCTGCTCCCGTACCTTTCGCCTTCTGCCACTCTTTGAACTTCTTCCTCTTCTCGTCAATCCTCTTTCCAACCTCAACATCCCACCACCATGTTTCCGAGTGCCTCGGTGGTCCTTTTGTCCATCCACATACCTCACCAACGGCTCCCAACAGACTAGCTTTCATTGACATCCAACCACTTTCAAGCTCAACCACATCATCCTCTACCCTGCTCAGCCTCTCTTTTAATGCCTCCCTTACTGTCACCTCTTTCAACCTCCACACCTTCATTCTCGGTTCGTACTTCACCCGCCGAGCTCTCCTCGCACCTTTCACCCTTATGTCGCAGACAACCAAGTGGTGCTGTGAAACAGCCTCCTCCCCCGGGATCACCTTTGTGTCCCGGAGGTGCCCCCTATCTTGCCGACGCACCATCAGGTAGTCAACGGTTGTCGTCGACCCACCTGACGTGTATGTAACAAGCTTATTGTCCTCTTTCTGGAACTGAGTATTACAAATCAACAAATCAGCTCCATCAGCAAACTCCAAAATCCTTTCACCTTCTCCATTTCTCACACCATATCCGTAACCCCCATGAACTCCCTCAAAACCATCCATACTCCTTCCCACATGTCCATTCAGGTCTCCTCCCACCACAACAACTTCCTCATCTTTCACGTTTTCCATCAGCTTCTCGATGGCACACCAGGACTTGTCCTTCTCTTCATCGCTTCGACCAACCTGCGGAGCATATCCCGAGATGACGTTCACCAAGAGCTTTCCAATCATCATTTTCACCATCATCAACCTATCACTCACTCTAGTCACACTCACCACACTGTCTACAAACTCCTCAGAAAACAGGACACCAACACCATTCACGCCCTCCGGGCACCCTTGCCACACAAACTTGTATTTCTGTCCCTGCCTACCCTTCACCATTCTCACACCACTTCCCTTCCATCTCGTCTCTTGCACACAACATATGTCCACTCTTCTTCTGACCAATACTTCCACCACTTCTCCTGATCTCCCTGTCATTGTCCCCACATTCCATGTCCCAAACCTCAGAAACCGATCTCCACTTCGGGCTGCACCCTGCCCATATGTACTTGTGATTGTCATGGTTCTCTTTTTGAGGCAATGTTTTTATGGCCGGATGCCCTTCCTGACGCCAACCCTCTTAGTCGTCTCTTACGACACGCAGGGATACGGTGTACCTATTCTGACCAGGGTACACACTGGGAAACGTTTAAAACATGTAAATTCTGGGGGGGGGGGGGGGGGGGGAGCGTCAGCATCACGGCTGCGGTTTAAACATATTCCAACAATATCCAAACAGAACGATGAAAAAAACAATCCGGGAAAAGTCTCCAAGCGAGAACGTGGATTTGAGAAAGAAGGAGCAGAGGCGGCAGAAAACGAGATACAGGGGGCGGGGCACAAGCCGAGACGAGGAGGAGAGCTAACAAGCACGTGTCCGGGAGGAGAGAAAGAATCAATATAGAATTATTTGTCTAGGGAGGTGAGGTGAGGGGGAGAAAACAAAATAAAAGAAACAAGCAATACAGCGAAGGAAATAACCCAAACCGACAAAACACCGACGGGGGGAGGGAAGCCCCAAGTCACCAGGCCGCGCACGAGGTACGACCCAGAAAACGATTAACTACACACAAGTTTGCACGAACCACAAACCAACACCAACTAGAAACACACAATAACACGTACACAGCAAAATAACCAGTGGAAATTTGAAAAAGACAAGAATGGGAAAACACTCAAACTTCGATGCCGTGGAGAGCTCGAAGCACGCCTCACTCGCCCGAGGAACCGGAAGTCTGCCTTGTTTGACCTTGTTCGTTTGACCAAAATGCTCTGGGCTGCCGGCCTATTATTAAACTCCTCGTCAATCTGATACGGGATTCCCGGCTGATACGGGAATATGGGCCATAATAGGGTGCACGGCTGATACTGGTATATGGACCATAATAGGGTGCATGGCTGATACGGGTATATGGACCACAATAGGGTGCACAGCCGATACGGGTATATGGACCATAATAGGGTGCACGGCCGATACGGGTATACAACAACAACAACAACATGCATTTTAAGGCCATGTTCCCTGCTAGAGCGGGGGTTAGCCTTGCGGTCCCCATGACAATCTTCTCCATTTTGCCCTATTTTCTGCATCTCTCCTTGTTAACCCCCTTGCCCGCATTTCTTCTTCCACCATCTTTAGCCAAGTCTTTCTCGGTCTTCCCCGTCCTCTACTTCCTTCTACATTAACTTCCATCACTCTTCTCAACCAGTCACTTTCATCCTTCCTCAATACATGACCAAACCATCTCAACCTGTTCCTCTTCACAGCATCAATCACAGGCAATATTCCCATCATCTTTCGCAATTCATCATTTGTCTTCCTCTCTCTCAATGATACTCCGCACATCCATCGAACCATTCGCATTTCCACCCTTTCCAGCCTTCGTTGCTGCTCTACGTTCATTACCCATGTCTCGCTCCCATAAATCATAACACTTCTCACACATGCAGCATACACCTTTCCCTTCAGCTTCAGCGACACTCTCCTCCTCATCAGCACGCCACTCAGTTCCCGAAACTTCTTCCATGCACATCTCACTCGAGCAACCGTTGCCGAGTCTGATCCACCTTCTCCATTCAGCATGTCTCCGAGGTAGCAAAATGTTTTCACACCTTCCAGCTTCACGCCGTCTCCAAGATCCAACTCAACATTTCCTCCATCTGCAGCTCCCTCTGTGCACACCTTACATTTGAATGTAGCTGCCACACTGGTTAATGACCCTCTCAGACCACTACATTTTTGATGAACCCACTCAGCACACATTGTACATTGAATGGAGTTCACACCGTTCCTGCACACAGCACACGGCCACTTCCCAGTTCTTTCCACCTCACCACATGCTTTACCACTTGCCATCACCTTTGTCTTTCCGATATTCACCTTCAGACCATTTGTCTCCATACATTCCTTCCACTTGTTCATCTTTTCCTTCAGTCCATCCATACTTTCCGCAATCAACACCAGATCATCTGCATACAACAACTCCCACGGTAAACCCTCCTTTACGTTCTGAACCAGCACCTCCATCACAGCTACAAATAGTAGTGGACTTAGTACCGACCCCTGATGCACTCCCACCTTCACCTCAAACTCACCACTGTTCCCGTCCTTCGTCCTTACAGCTGTGCGTGCTCTTTTGTACATTGCCATCACTACTCTGATCAACCATTCCTCCACTCCTAACTTCCTCAATGCCCATGTCAATACTTTGCGTGGAACCCTATCGAATGCTTTCTCCAGATTAACAAACCCAAAAAACAACTTCTTCCTCTTATCCATGTACTTCTCCTGATACGGGTATATGGACCATAATAGGGTGCACGGCTGATACTGGTATATGGACCATAATAGGGTGCATGGCTGATACGGGTATATGGACCATAATAGGGTGCACGGCTGATACTGGTATATGGACCACAATAGGGTGCACAGCTGATACGGGTATATGGACCATAATAGGGTGCACGGCCGATACGGGTATAAAAAACCACCTTTAGAGGCCATTTTTCCTCGCAGGCGGGGGTTGGCCTTTTTCGGGAACTGTGGTTGTTGTTGTTTTTCGGTCCCCTTTTTGAAGCAATGTTTTACGGCCGGATGCCCTTCCTGACGCCAACCCTTTTTGCCGCCTTTAACGACAAGCAGGGAATTACCAGTGAACTGGTACTCAATTTGCCGACCTCGGAAGGATGACAGGCTGAGTCAACCCCCCTGGCGTTAATTCAGCGATTGACCGGGATTCGAACCCAGGATCCTAAGCCGGCACCCTAGCCGCTAGCCCAACACCAGGGATTATGGGTATATGGACCATAATAGGGTGCACGGCTGATATGGGTATATGGACCATAATAGGGTGCACGCCTGATATGGGTATATGGACCATAATAGGGTGCACGCCTGATACGGGTATATGGACCATAATAGGGTGCATGCCTGATACGGGTATATGGACCATAATAGGGTGCACGGCTGATACGGGTATATGGACCATAATAGGGTGCACGGCTGATACGGGTATATGGACCATAATATCAGCATGTTCAGCCCCCACTTTTCCTCCATTGGTTCCCTAATCCCATTTCCCTCTACTTCTCTGACTCCCCTTTTCCTCTTTTATCTCTTCCTGCCTTTTTCCATATTCATTTACCATATCCTCCACTCTATTTTAATTTTACAGAGAAGATCGACAATATCTTAAGCAGTAAATGCTGAGATCAATGCCACACCAGCATAGGAGCCACACCAAGGGGGACCCTGGCGTGGCGTGGCCAAATCCGAGTTCAATCAGCCCACCATAGGAGCCACACCAAGGGGGACCGTGGTGTGGCCCGTCCAGATCCGACTTCGATCAACTCAGCATAGGAGCCACACCTAGTGGATTTGTCCGGGCCACTGCCCTCCTTGGTGTGGCTCCTATGCTGGGTTGATCGAAGTCGGATTTGGCCAGGCCACGGTTCCCCTTGTTGTGGCTCCTATGTTGGGCTGATCGAAGTCGGATTTGTCGGGTGCTGGCTGATGCATTCTCGTGTTCAATCATGCCATGATCCAGCCCAGCTGCCCCATGCCAGGATGTTCCTTTCTGCAGCTGCATGTGACTAGACCCTCTCCACTGTGACTTGACCCCTTACTGCTTGTGGACCTCATATTTTACAGGAAAAGCAGGTAATCAGAAATCACCATTTGGCTACAAAGGTGTGATTCCCCTGTCCTTGGTCTCCAACGTTGTCTCAAAATATTACATCACCTTTTCACCCATCAATTTGGGAATACTCTCCAACAACATGCCTCTGTCCTTGCAAAATCAACAAATTTGGAGGGCCTTGGCTAAATGGCAGGTGGATCACCCTTGGAAAGGCGTCAAGTAGGGAGCTTTAGGCAAAATAAATGCATTATTATACCTGAAAGTTGCAAATGAGACATTTATCCAATAAATAAATGCACAATAAATCACACCATGCATTGCATCTTGGGTAACCACCTCCATTTAAAACTTCACAAAAACAGTCCTGGCTATTACCATAGCAATGGCAATCCATAGCAATATTACCATAGCAATCGGCCAACTTTGGCATTTTTTTCATTTCATTCATTTTGTCCAGTTTTCCATATTGGGGGAGGAAAATGTGAAACAGCAGAATGACCAAATGACCAAGTGGTCTCTGCTGCACCTGACGAGCTGTCAGTCAAAGGCAGTATATTGACACAAAAGTGCACACCTTATATCTGGTCAAACAAGCAATATGTTCGCCCAGGATGGAAATCAAATCCGTCCTTGGGAGACACCACACAGCAAGCAATATCACATCATCGACTGTCCCATGTCGTCTCATCCAGTCACGTGCACAGGCCATTAATGGTGAAGGAAAAGTGAATTTTCATGGAATGGGATGCTCATAAAGCACAGGAAGCACAGGCTACGTTTGTTCACTTTGTGATTTGTATTTCCTCTTACATTCACGTGTTTAGATTTATTATTCGTCATTTGCAGTTCCAGTGACAATTGACTAAATTAGTGAAAACTGCTAGGTTGTTTCAAATAGCAATTTTGGCAAAACAGGCCATTAATTTTGATGTGAAACATGCATGCACGCGTATGGGCTGTACACACAGAGTAAAATACTTGAGTTGCGTTGTGTTGATAGTAAGCAAAATGTAAACAATCAATAAATATGTCATGCATCGCACGATACTTGGGAAATCCTTCGAGATGTTGGGCGATTATGACCTAAAAAATAGTTGGTGGTTGAATTCAGTGACCACATCTGCAAATCTTCTTAAAATTTAAAGTCAATCGGATGAAAATTGAGGATTTTAGAAATTTGGGAAAAGTGGATGACTTTTTGGCCTATGTTGACCATTTGGCCTAAGTTGACCTCATAAATAGTTGGTGGTTAAATTCAGTGACGTAGTATGCAAATCCTCTTAAAATTTAAAGTCAATCGGATGAAAATTGAGGATTTTGGAAATTTGGGAAAAGTGGATGACTTTTTGGCTTATGTTGACCATTTGGCCTATGTTGACCTCAAAAATAGTTGGTGGTTGAATTCAGTGACCATATCTGCAAATCCTCTTAAAATTTAAAGTCAATCGGATGAAAATTGAGGATTTTGGAAATTTGGGAAAAGTGGATGACCTTTTGGCCTATGTTGACCATTTGGCCTATGTTGACCTCAAAAATAGTTGGTGGTTGAAATCAGTGACCATATCTGCAAATCCTCTTAAAATTTTAAGTCAATTGGATGAAAATTTAGGATTTTAGAAATTTGGGAAAAGTGGATGACTTTTTGGCCTATGTTTACCTCAAAAATAGTTGGTGGTTGAATTCATTGACCATATCTGCAAATCCTCTTAAAATTTAAAGTCAATCGGATGAAAATTGAGGATTTTAGAAATTTGGGAAAAGTGGATGACTTTTTGGCCTATGTTGACCATTTGGCCTAAGTTGACCTCATAAATAGTTGGTGGTTGAATTCAGTGACGTAGTATGCAAATCCTCTTAAAATTTAAAGTCAATCGGATGAAAATTGAGGATTTTGGAAATTTGGGAAAAGTGGATGACTTTTTGGCCTATGTTGACCATTTGGCCTAAGTTGACCTCATAAATAGTTGGTGGTTGAAATCAGTGACCATATCTGCAAATCCTCTTAAAATTTTAAGTCAATTGGATGAAAATTTAGGATTTTAGAAATTTGGGAAAAGTGGATGACTTTTTGGCCTATGTTTACCTCAAAAATAGTTGGTGGTTAAATTCATTGACCATATCTGCAAATCCTCTTAAAATTTAAAGTCAATCGGATGAAAATTGAGGATTTTAGAAATTTGGGAAAAGTGGATGACTTTTTGGCCTATGTTGACCATTTGGCCTAAGTTGACCTCATAAATAGTTGGTGGTTAAATTCAGTGACGTAGTATGCAAATCCTCTTAAAATTTAAAGTCAATCGGATGAAAATTGAGGATTTTGGAAATTTGGGAAAAGTGGATGACTTTTTGGCCTATGTTGACCATTTGGCCTATGTTGACCTCAAAAATAGTTGGTGGTTGAATTCAGTGACCATATCTGCAAATCCTCTTAAAATTTAAAGTCAATCGGATGAAAATTGAGGATTTTGGAAATTTGGGAAAAGTGGATGACCTTTTGGCCTATGTTGACCATTTGGCCTATGTTGACCTCAAAAATAGTTGGTGGTTGAAATCAGTGACCATATCTGCAAATCCTCTTAAAATTTTAAGTCAATTGGATGAAAATTTAGGATTTTAGAAATTTGGGAAAAGTGGATGACTTTTTGGCCTATGTTTACCTCAAAAATAGTTGGTGGTTGAATTCATTGACCATATCTGCAAATCCTCTTAAAATTTAAAGTCAATCGGATGAAAATTGAGGATTTTGGAAATTTGGGAAAAGTGGATGACTTTTTGGCCTATGTTGACCACTTGGCCGATGTTGACTTCAAAAATAGTTGGTGGTTGAATTCAGTGACCATATCTGCAAATCCTCTTAAAATTTAAAGTCAATCGGATGAAAATTGAGGATTTTGGAAATTTGGGAAAAGTGGATGACTTTTTGGCCTATGTTGACCACTTGGCCTATGTTGACCACTTGGCCTATGTTGACCTCAAAAATAGTTGGTGGTTGAATTCAGTGACCATATCTGCAATTCCTCTTAAAATTTAAAGTTAATCGGATGAAAATTGAGGATTTAAAAAATTTGACAAAGTTGGTGACCTTTGGCCTATGTTGACCTTTTGACATTTTCACCCCAAAAACAAAAGGCTTCTTGCTTATGACCAGCTCTACCATTTGGTGAAGTTTCGTGAAGATCGGCTGAAAATTGTGACCTGTAGGCGACTGACATACAGACAAACAGACAGACGGAATAACGCACACGACAAACCAATATACTTGAAAAATCTTCGATTTTCTGAAGTAACAAAAACATGGAGTAAATGCAGCAAGGAATGAATGCAGCAGGACAATGAGCAGGTAAGTTTTGACAGACAGACAAAAAAAAACAAGGAAGACGTCGTACAGAGCATGATACTTACAAAATCTACCCCACACCAAAAAAAAAAAAAAAACAGGTTGCCATGGAGACATCAAATTATCCACTTCATGAAGTTTATAATTGACGATCTTAATCAAAGTTCGGTTCAACAGGATTCCGAAGTAATTGTTCCATGAGGCTGAGTAAAGGTGTGTGTGCACTTCGTTAATTTCATCGTGTTTGAAGGAAAGCTCAGGTAGGATCTACTACCCCCCATTCTATCCTAATTTGGACAGCAGCTCAACATTGCGCTTTACTTTGGGGGAGATGGAAAAAATGAACGAGGCTGTGGATGGGACATTGCGCTTTACTTCGGGGGAGATGAGAAAAATGAACAAGGCAGTGGATGGGACATTGCGCTTTACTTTGGGGGAGATGGAAAAAATGAACTGGGCTGTGGATGGGACATTGCGCTTTACTTTGGGGGAGATGGAAAAAATGAACGAGGCTGTGGATGGGACATTGTGCTTTACTTTGGGGGAGATGGAAAAAATGAACGAGGCTGTGGATGGGACATTGTGCTATACTTTGGGGGTGATGGAAAAAATGAACTGGGCTGTGGATGGGACATTGCGCTTTACTTTGGGGGAGATGGAAAAAATGAACGAGGCTGTGGATGGGACATTGTGCTATACTTTGGGGGTGATGGAAAAAATGAACTGGGCTGTGGATGGGACATTGCGCTTTACTTTGGGGGAGATGGAAAAAATGAACTGGGCTGTGGATGGGACATTGCGCTTTACTTTGGGGGAGATGGAAAAAATGAACTGGGCTGTGGATGGGACATTGCGCTTTACTTTGGGGGAGATGGAAAAAATGAACGAGGCTGTGGATGGGACATTGCGCTTTACTTTGGGGGTGATGGAAAAAATGAACTGGGCTGTGGATGGGACATTGCGCTTTACTTTGGGGGTGATGGAAAAAATGAACTGGGCTGTGGATGGGACATTGCGCTTTACTTTGGGGGAGATGGAAAAAATGAACGAGGTAGTGGATGGGACATTGCCCTTTACTTTGGGGGTGATGGAAAAAATGAACTGGGCTGTGGATGGGACATTGCGCTTTACTTTGGGGGAGATGGAAAAAATGAACGGGGCTGTGGATGGGACATTGCGCTTTACTTTGGGGGAGATGGAATAAATGAACGAGGCAGTGGGTGGGACATTGCCCTTTACTTTGGGGGTGATGGAAAAAATGAACTGGGCTGTGGGTGGGACATTGCGCTTTACTTTGGGGGAGATGGAAAAAATGAACGAGGCTGTGGATGGGACATTGCGCTTTACTTTGGGGGAGATGGAAAAAATGAACGAGGCTGTGGATGGGACATTGCGCTTTACTTTGGGGGAGATGGAAAAAATGAACGAGGCTGTGGATGGGACATTGCGCTTTACTTTGGGGGAGATGGAAAAAATGAACGAGGCAGTGGATGGGACATTGCGCTTTACTTTGGGGGTGATGGAAAAAATGAACGAGACAGTGGATGGGACATTGCACTTTACTTTGGGGGAGATGGAAAAAATGAACGAGGCAGTGGATGGGACATTGCGCTTTACTTTGGGGGAGATGGAAAAAATGAACGAGGCTGTGGATGGGACATTGCGCTTTACTTTGGGGGAGATGGAAAAAATGAATGAGGCTGTGGATGGGACATTGCGCTTTACTTTGGGGGAGATGGAAAAAATGAATGAGGCTGTGGATGGGACATTGCGCTTTACTTTGGGGGAGATGAAAAAAATGAACTGGGCTGTGGATGGGACATTGCACTTTACTTTGGGGGAGATGGAAAAAATGAACGAGACTGTGGATGGGTCTTTGCGCTTTACTTTGGGGGAGATGGAAAAAATGAACGAGGCTGTGGATGGAACATTGCGCTTTACTTTGGGGGAGATGGAAAAAATGAACGAGGCTGTGGATGGGACATTGCGCTTTACTTTGGGGAAGATGGAAAAAAATGAACGAGGCTGTGGATGGGACATTGCGCTTTACTTTGGGGGAGATGGAAAAAATGAACTAGGCAGTGGATGGGAATGTGTTGGCGAAACTTTACATTCATCAAGCGAATGATATTCCAATACACTGTATTTTCAATGGAGAATGTGCAAAGCAAAGGATAACAGCTTTGATTGGAAGAGAGGTGCAGGCCTTTGATGGGAGCACGTGTGCTCCTGACAATGAGTTTGCATCAAAGCATTTACACATGTAGACGTTGTAAAGAGGCTTTCTAACGTTACTTTACAGCCATGCGATGGAGTTAAGGAAGTGTAAGGACATGCCAAAAGGGGAATAAATTGGGCTTTGACGTGGAAAATGAAGTTTGACAATGAAGAATGTGCTGTTTAAGATGGAATGTACGTGAGTCGCATGGCCGAACGACTTGGGACCTGCAATGTGTAAAAAGCAATAGGAGCAATGCCAACAGGAGCGAGTACATCAATTGGGAATCTTCAACATGGAAATATGGCATAGTGAAAACGGTGCGAGTATGGTTACGTCTTCACCATGGATTCATGTAATGTGCAGAAGGTGAAAAAAGAACAAATTCAAATGGAAATCTCTATTGGATGCCATCCACATTCCATGGATAGCATTTGAATGCGCATTCCAGGTTGCCATGAGGGCATTAAGAGTAAACCACAAAGCATACACCACAGGTATGACATATTTATCAAAGCAGACAGAATACCCCTGTCTGAAAAGAATTAATGAATGAGCTGGAGTTTTTTGTCTTTGTTTTTTTTGAGAATTCAATGGCGATTTTGTCGATCTCCTGAGAACAGCTCCTTTTGGGAAGATTGGAATCCAAACTCTCACGACTCATTCCTTTAACCTGAGTTGGGACCACAGCACCTGGGAGTGTAATTCCAGTGGCTTCCTGGTCTTCAGGCCACCATGTTTATCTGAACAACCATTGTTCAACACAAGAAAACAAACATCTTCACTTCGAATTGACACCAAGCCACGAAGAAGCCCCGAGACTCCCAACCTGACTGCGATCCCTAGATGCAAGAACCGCACATGCATATGTGGAAGCAACCTGAGACGAAGAAGGTGTGTACCTGTGGACATCAAGGTCAGACAGTACTACCTGCAGTAAAGGACTGTGTGCGGAGGAGATTGAGCGGGTCCTTTGCAGAACTACACGGGGCCACTGTTGCTGCGATCACCTGGCTCTCATTACCAGATATTCAATGATTATAATTGTCCACAAGATCATATGAAAGAAGAAGAAGAAGAAGAACACCAAAATCGAAACTTTCCCAACCAAATGTGGGTACCTGTGAACCCAAACAACTTTTGAACGATTTGGAAAATTCGAGCATGTTGGGGAAATAATGTCTACCTTGTATATTTGTCAGTTAACTCCACCTGCATCACAAACTAATGGAATTCACCGGAAAAGCAAAGAGGAAGATCATAATGAATGTTTTGATAGAAGATCATCAATGAGTCTATTGATCAGATACCTGTAGATCAGAAATGGTCTGAATAAGCCAACTGGTCAACCCTCGGCTCATCCTTCATGGAGTTTTGAATTTGATGAAGTTACAGCTGCCACCAGGAATATTTAGGCAAAATATACAAAGGAATTTTCTTTTGCTGCCATATTATTGGAGACTAGGCAACTTCAACAATCCCTCATGAACATGGTGGCAGCACTCCAGTTGGCACTGCAACAACCAGCACTCCAATTGGAACTGCAACAACCAGCACTCCAGTTGGCACTACAACAACCAGCACTCCAGTTGGCACTGCAACAACCAGCACTCCAGTTGGCACTGCAACAACCAACACTCCAGTTGGCACTGCAACAACCAGCACTCCAGTTGGCACTGCAACAACCAACACTCCAGTTGGCACTGCAACAACCAGCACTCCAGTTGGCACTGCAACAACCAACACTCCAGTTGGCACTGCAACAACCAGCACTCCAGTTGGCACTGCAACAACCAGCACTCACTCCAGTTGGCACTGCAACAACCAGCACTCACTCCAGTTGGCACTGCAACAACCAGCACTCCAGTTGGCACTGCAACAACCAGCACTCCAGTTGGCACTGCAACAGCCAGCACTCCAGTTGGCACTGCAACAACCAGCACTCCAGTTGGCACTGCAACAGCCAGCACTCCAGTTGGCACTGCAACAACCAGCACTCCAGTTGGCACTGCAACAGCCAGCACTCCAGTTGGCACTGCAACAACCAACACTCAAGTTGGCACTGCAACAACCAGCACTCCAGTTGGCACTGCAACAACCAACACTCCAGTTGGCACTGCAACAACCAGCACTCCAGTTGGCACTGCAACAACCAGAACTCACTCCAGTTGGCACTGCAACAACCAGCACTCACTCCAGTTGGCACTGCAACAACCAGCACTCCAGTTGGCACTGCAACAACCAGCACTCCAGTTGGCACTGCAACAACCAGCACTCACTCCAGTTGGCACTGCAACAACCAGCACTCACTCCAGTTGGCACTGCAACAACCAGCACTCACTCCAGTTGGCACTGCAACAACCAGCACTCACTCCAGTTGGCACTGCAACAACCAGCACTCCAGTTGGCACTGCAACAACCAGCACTCCAGTTGGCACTGCAACAGCCAGCACTCCAGTTGGCACTGCAACAACCAGCACTCCAGTTGGCACTGCAACAGCCAGCACTCCAGTTGGCACTGCAACAGCCAGCACTCCAGTTGGCACTGCAACAACCAGCACTCCAGTTGGCACTGCAACAGCCAGCACTCCAGTTGGCACTGCAACAACCAGCACTCCAGTTGGCACTGCAACAGCCAGCACTCCAGTTGGCACTGCAACAACCAACACTCAAGTTGGCACTGCAACAACCAGCACTCCAGTTGGCACTGCAACAACCAACACTCCAGTTGGCACTGCAACAACCAGCACTCCAGTTGGCACTGCAACAACCAGAACTCACTCCAGTTGGCACTGCAACAACCAGCACTCACTCCAGTTGGCACTGCAACAACCAGCACTCCAGTTGGCACTGCAACAACCAGCACTCCAGTTGGCACTGCAACAACCAGCACTCACTCCAGTTGGCACTGCAACAACCAGCACTCACTCCAGTTGGCACTGCAACAACCAGCACTCACTCCAGTTGGCACTGCAACAACCAGCACTCACTCCAGTTGGCACTGCAACAACCAGCACTCCAGTTGGCACTGCAACAACCAGCACTCCAGTTGGCACTGCAACAGCCAGCACTCCAGTTGGCACTGCAACAACCAGCACTCCAGTTGGCACTGCAACAGCCAGCACTCCAGTTGGCACTGCAACAGCCAGCACTCCAGTTGGCACTGCAACAGCCAACACTCCAGTTGGCACTGCAACAACCAGCACTCCAGTTGGCACTACAACAACCAACACTCCAGTTGGCACTGCAACAGCCAGCACTCCAGTTGGCACTGCAACAGCCAGCACTCCAGTTGGCACTGCAACAGCCAGCACTCCAGTTGGCACTGCAACAGCCAACACTCCAGTTGGCACTGCAACAACCAGCACTCCAGTTGGCACTGCAACAACCAACACTCCAGTTGGCACTGCAACAGCCAGCACTCCAGTTGGCACTGCAACAGCCAGCACTCCAGTTGGCACTGCAACAGCCGGCAGTTTAAGTTGGTCGAATTCAGGATGACTGCTTACAGGTGAACCTTTTACCACCTGAACAATTCTGTCATCCTATAAAAGTTAAAATGCACTTGTCATAGTTCCAGGAAACCAAAACATTCCAAAGGACCAGCTTGGGAAGACAAAGGGAGGAGGTCCTCATGACCTATGACCCCGACATGTCATGCAAGATGAATGGGTAATGGGAAGATGATGTCAGGCAGGTGTGTTCCCACAGATCGCCATTTTAAACATCATGTCAAACATATAAGAAGTGTGTCACATTTACACACCACGACTACACACCACGCTTGACTTTGCTGGAGATTGCATGCGCTTCCTTGACAATTTCAGGAAGTCTGTATCCAGGTACACATTATGCAGGCAGTGCAAGCCTCAGGTGCACCGAAAAAAGACATTTCCCCCTTTGAGATGCAATACTCAAGCGTCCACCTTGCACTATTTATTCATTTCTGCCTCAAGGTGTTTTTCCACAAAGAGCGAGCAACCTGCAAGGATTTCATTGATTTAACTTTGAACCGTCATGAACAAAGGATCAACTCATATAATAATGGAGAAATGAACATCACACCGGTCATAACTTTTCAATGACGAGTTCATTTGAAGAGTTTGACATTTCGTTCTCATATTAGTCATAAATATGCAGGTGTGCTTCTTACCTGTGAATTATGCACGATTTCTCTTCGTGGTAGTGTGTCGGAGTAGGTAAAGGTAAATATAATGAGGGACATTCCTGTGGCAACAATGGATAAATTATATTCCACAGTTTGCAATAAAATATTTGTTCAGGGATTTTGGGAATTTGTGAATTTTGGGATTTGTATATTCGGGCAGTGAGAGCTCGCCTGCGATTCACAAAGGACACTATGGGGTCTTGAATATCCACCAACGAATGCTGGCAGAAGGGATTCCCGTTTAACGTCTATTTTGGGAATTTGTGAATTTTGGGATTAGTATATTCGGGCAGTGAGAGCTCGCCTGCGATTCACAAAGGACACTATGGGGTCTTGAATATCCACCAACGAATGCTGGCAGAAGGGATGCCCGTTTAACGTCTATTTTGGGAATTTTGGGATTTGTATATTCGGGCAGTGAGAGCTCGCCTGCGATTCACAAAGGACACCATGGGGTCTTGAATATCCACCAACGAATGCTGGCAGATGGGATGCCCGTTTAACGTCTATTTTGGGAATTTGTGAATTTTGGGATTAGTATATTCGGGCAGTGAGAGCTCGCCTGCGATTCACAAAGGACACTATGGGGTCTTGAATATCCACCAACGAATGCTGGCAGAAGGGATTCCCGTTTAACGTCTATTTTGGGAATTTGTGAATTTTGGGATTTGTATATTCGGGCAGTGAGAGCTCGCCTGCGATTCACAAAGGACACCATGGGGTCTTGAATATCCACCAACGAATGCTGGCAGAAGGGATTCCCGTTGAACGTCTATTTTGGGAATTTGGGAATTTTGGGATTTGTATATTCGGGCAGTGAGAGCTCGCCTGCGATTCACAAAGGACACCATGGGGTCTTGAATATCCACCAACGAATGCTGGCAGAAGGGATGCCCGTTTAACGTCTATTTTGGGAATTTGGGAATTTTGGGATTTGTATATTCGGGCAGTGAGAGCTCGCCTGCGATTCACAAAGGACACCATGGGGTCTTGAATATCCACCAACGAATGCTGGCAGAAGGGATTCCCGTTTAACGTCTATTTTTGGGAATTTTGGGATTTGTATATTCGGGCAGTGAGAGCTCGCCTGCGATTCACAAAAGACACCGTGGGGTCTTGAATATCCACCAACGAATGGTGGCAGAAGGGATGCCCGTTTAACGTCTATTTTGGGAATTTTGGGATTTGTATATTCGGGCAGTGACAGCTCGCCTGCGATTCACAAAGGACACCATGGGGTCTTGAATATCCACCAACGAATGCTGGCAGAAGGGATGCCCGTTTAACGTCTATTTTGGGAATTTTGGGATTTGTATATTCGGGCAGTGAGAGCTCGCCTGCGATTCACAAAGGACACCATGGGGTCTTGAATATCCACCAACGAATGCTGGCAGAAGGGATGCCCGTTTAACGTCTATTTTGGGAATTTGGGAATTTTGGGATTTATACATTCGGGCAGTGAGAGCTCGCCTGTGATTCACAAAGGACACCATGGGGTCTTGAATATCCACCAACGAATGCTGGCAGAAGGGATGCCTGTTTAACGTCTATTTTGGGAATTTGGGAATTTTGGGATTTGTATATTCGGGCAGTGAGAGCTCGCCTGCGATTCACAAAGGACACCGTGGGGTCTTGAATATCCACCAACGAATGCTGGCAGAAGGGATTCCCGTTTAACGTCTATTTTGGGAATTTGTGAATTTTGGGATTTGTATATTCGGGCAGTGAGAGCTCGCCTGCGATTCACAAAGGACACCGTGGTGTCTTGAATATCCACCAACGAATGCTGGCAGAAGGGATTCCCGTTTAACGTCTATTTTGGGAATTTGTGAATTTTGGGATTAGTATATTCGGGCAGTGAGAGCTCGCCTGCGATTCACAAAGGACACTATGGGGTCTTGAATATCCACCAACGAATGCTGGCAGAAGGGATGCCCGTTTAACGTCTATTTTGGGAATTTTGGGATTTGTATATTCGGGCAGTGAGAGCTCGCCTGCGATTCACAAAGGACACCATGGGGTCTTGAATATCCACCAACGAATGCTGGCAGATGGGATGCCCGTTTAACGTCTATTTTGGGAATTTGTGAATTTTGGGATTAGTATATTCGGGCAGTGAGAGCTCGCCTGCGATTCACAAAGGACACTATGGGGTCTTGAATATCCACCAACGAATGCTGGCAGAAGGGATTCCCGTTTAACGTCTATTTTGGGAATTTGTGAATTTTGGGATTTGTATATTCGGGCAGTGAGAGCTCGCCTGCGATTCACAAAGGACACCATGGGGTCTTGAATATCCACCAACGAATGCTGGCAGAAGGGATTCCCGTTGAACGTCTATTTTGGGAATTTGGGAATTTTGGGATTTGTATATTCGGGCAGTGAGAGCTCGCCTGCGATTCACAAAGGACACCATGGGGTCTTGAATATCCACCAACGAATGCTGGCAGAAGGGATGCCCGTTTAACGTCTATTTTGGGAATTTGGGAATTTTGGGATTTGTATATTCGGGCAGTGAGAGCTCGCCTGCGATTCACAAAGGACACCATGGGGTCTTGAATATCCACCAACGAATGCTGGCAGAAGGGATTCCCGTTTAACGTCTATTTTTGGGAATTTTGGGATTTGTATATTCGGGCAGTGAGAGCTCGCCTGCGATTCACAAAAGACACCGTGGGGTCTTGAATATCCACCAACGAATGGTGGCAGAAGGGATGCCCGTTTAACGTCTATTTTGGGAATTTTGGGATTTGTATATTCGGGCAGTGACAGCTCGCCTGCGATTCACAAAGGACACCATGGGGTCTTGAATATCCACCAACGAATGCTGGCAGAAGGGATGCCCGTTTAACGTCTATTTTGGGAATTTTGGGATTTGTATATTCGGGCAGTGAGAGCTCGCCTGCGATTCACAAAGGACACCATGGGGTCTTGAATATCCACCAACGAATGCTGGCAGAAGGGATGCCCGTTTAACGTCTATTTTGGGAATTTGGGAATTTTGGGATTTATACATTCGGGCAGTGAGAGCTCGCCTGTGATTCACAAAGGACACCATGGGGTCTTGAATATCCACCAACGAATGCTGGCAGAAGGGATGCCTGTTTAACGTCTATTTTGGGAATTTGGGAATTTTGGGATTTGTATATTCGGGCAGTGAGAGCTCGCCTGCGATTCACAAAGGACACCGTGGGGTCTTGAATATCCACCAACGAATGCTGGCAGAAGGGATTCCCGTTTAACGTCTATTTTGGGAATTTGTGAATTTTGGGATTTGTATATTCGGGCAGTGAGAGCTCGCCTGCGATTCACAAAGGACACCGTGGTGTCTTGAATATCCACCAACGAATGCTGGCAGAAGGGATTCCCGTTTAACGTCTATTTTGGGAATTTGGGAATTTTGGGATTTGTATATTCGGGCAGTGAGAGCTCGCCTGCGATTCACAAAGGACACCATGGGGTCTTGAATATCCACCAACGAATGCTGGCAGAAGGGATGCCCGTTTAACGTCTATTTTGGGAATTTGGGAATTTTGGGATTTGTATATTCGGGCAGTGAGAGCTCGCCTGCGATTCACAAAGGACACCATGGGGTCTTGAATATCCACCAACGAATGCTGGCAGAAGGGATGCCCGTTTAACGTCTATTTTGGGAATTTTGGGATTTGTATATTCGGGCAGTGAGAGCTCGCCTGCGATTCACAAAGGACACCATGGGGTCTTGAATATCCACCAACGAATGCTGGCAGAAGGGATGCCCGTTTAACGTCTATTTTGGGAATTTGGGAATTTTGGGATTTGTATATTCGGGCAGTGAGAGCTCGCCTGCGATTCACAAAGGACACCGTGGGGTCTTGAATATCCACCAACGAATGCTGGCAGAAGGGATGCCCGTTTAACGTCTATTTTGGGAATTTGTGAATTTTGGGATTTGTATATTCGGGCAGTGAGAGCTCGCCTGCGATTCACAAAGGACACCATGGGGTCTTGAATATCCACCAACGAATGCTGGCAGAAGGGATTCCCGTTTAATGTCTATTTTGGGAATTTTGGGATTTGTATATTCGGGCAGTGAGAGCTCGCCTGCGATTCACAAAGGACACTGTGGGGTCTTGAATATCCACCAACGAATGCTGGCAGAAGGGATGCCCGTTTAACGTCTATTTTGGGAATTTGTGAATTTTGGGATTTGTATATTCGGGCAGTGAGAGCTCGCCTGCGATTCACAAAGGACACCGTGGGGTCTTGAATATCCACCAACGAATTCTGGCAGAAGGGATGCCCGTTTAACGTCTATTTTGGGAATTTGGGAATTTTGGGATTTATACATTCGGGCAGTGAGCTCGCCTGCGATTCACAAAGGACACCATGGGGTCTTGAATATCCACCAACGAATGCTGGCAGAAGGGATGCCCGTTTAACGTCTATCCTAGGGACGGTACTCACACTGATGGATCACTGTCTGTGGAACACCAGGATGACATTCTATAGCTGGGTCAGGATTCAAACCCAATATAGACAGCTTCGAGGTGAGTGTGCACACCTCGAGGCCATCCTACCAACACTTCAAACGTTTCACGAATGTACCACAGAGAATACAACATGCATAAACTGTAATGAAATGGAAACCCAAATACTGCATTGGGGTCATCAGAAGAAACCAGAAGAAGTACAGAGCAAAGATGGATTCATCAGGAAGAACCTGGATAAGATTCGGGTTTCAGCTGCTACTCCTGAACCCTCAAACCCATCCAGGTGCAGCCAAGTGAGCCTTCCAGAAAAAAATCTGCAAAATTCACTTCTCCTAAGACAGAAAGACAAAGAAAGAGAGAAATACAGAAAAAGCAAGAATTAGAATGAATAAAGCGTATATGTATTATGTATGTATGTATACATATACTGCAATTCACCAAATGTCTGTCCGTCTGTCTGTCTGTCTGTCTCTCTCTCCGTCTGTTCCCAGGTACCGCAAAAACGGCTGAACCGATCGCAACGAAATTTTGAGTGGGTAATCCTGGGACCCCTGGAGTAAAATAGGCTATATTGTTTTTTCAATTTTTCCAAACACGATGGAATAATATTTACCAATATCAACAGTGATGTGGCTTTTATTGAAATTCTACAAATACTGTTTAGATTTTGATGATTTGCGTGTGATATGATTCAACGGATGTTTATATGAATCGTTTAAAATAAAAAAAACCCTTCAATTTCTGATATTTTGCCTTTTCATTTGCGCCTCCCAATTGAAGCCCCGCCCGTAGGATTATGCTAGTTACCATAATCGGAGAGTAGAATTGTTATGTTAATGTATCCAAGCAGCCGATGCACTCAGGATGTGTTGTAATATTATGTTTCGAAAAAATATTGCCTTCTTCGTAGAGATGATTGATTTTTGGGTTAACATTTGAGAACCCAATTATAATATATATACCACTAGGGAACCATTGGACATCCACACAATGTAAAATGTGACTTCGGGTCATCAGCTCACGCTCCCCTCCCCCTCCCATACGATTCGCAAGCCATCAACCCCTACCCCCTTCTGAACCCAAAGTCCCCAACGTCTGCCTGCCAATGCTAAGTCCTCACCCTCCCCCTCCCGACCCTAAGACATAAATCCCCTCACTATTTCAAGCCTTCAAACCCCCTTCCTACCCCCACGACAACTCCTCAACCCACCCCCCAAAGCCTCAACCTCCCCCTCCCATCTCTGCTCACCCCACCCCTCCCCCACGCTCCTAAATCCCAACTCTCTCCTCCACTCCTTATCCTCCTTCCCACTCATAAAACCTTTAACGGCCAACTGGGACAGACACAATCTGTAAATTTCCCGACCCGGATCTCAATCAACGGCGAATCTTCTCTTCTAGACTTGGTTATGACAAACTTCCCTGCAAATGTCGACTGCGCTTCTTCTGCTCCAATCGGTTCATCTGATCATGTGATTGTTAAAGTGGACATTTCTCTGGCCATTCTCAGAGAGCCTCCTCAGCGCCGACGAGTCTGGCATTTCACTCGGGCCAACTGGCATGGCCTGCAAGCAGCAATCAATCATCTGGACTGGTCTCCCATCTCTACCGCTTCTGACATCAACTCATCCTGGGAATTCTTCCAAAGTAAACTGCTCTCTCTCATGCACAGATTTATCCCATCTCGTCTTCAGTTGTCTTACCCTTCCTCCCGTCCATGGTACACGGAATCTTGTGGTGAGACAGTTGCCCTGAAACAACTTGGCTTTGCCTCATGGAAGGCAAATCCAACGGAAGGCAATCTCCGTTCCTTCCACAAAGCTCGGAACAAGTGTGTGTCCACCAGAAAGCACTATCTCTCCTCACTCAAGACTGAACTCTCAAACCTGTCTCCTTCCTCCAAATCCTGGTGGTGTCTGGTCAAATCCGTTTCTGGTGTTTGTTCCCCCTCCATTCCCTCCCTTACCTCAAACAGCTACACAGCTGACTCTGCACGTGAAAAAGCTAAATGCCTCAACTCTGTATTTGCCTCAAAATAGTGTCCCAAACCGATATCTCTGTGTTCCCACCTTACCCAGCCATATCCAGCTGCTCCTGGACTCTGTGTCCTTCTCTCCTGACAAGGTGGAAAAGTTTGTCAAACCTCGGCTCTGATTCTGCAACTGGACCAGACGGTATCAGCCCACGGGTCCTAAAATCCTGGTCTGTCGCTCTATCTCACCCTCTCTCTGTTCTCTTCACCCTCTCTTTTGCTCAAGGTCATCTGCCAGGATCTTGGAAATCAGCAAACATTACCACTTTACACAAAAAGGTGCAAAAACAGATCCTTGCAACGATAGACCAATCAGCCTGCTCCCAATTATCAGCAAAGTCATGGAATCGATCATTGCTTTGGGATATCAAATCCTTCCTCTTCTCCAATGGCTTGATCTCCGATCATCAATTTGGATTCAGACCAGGTCATTCTACTCTGGACATGCTGCTTCTGCTGTCTCAACAATGGATGGAGGTCCTCAATGCCAAAACGGAAATCAGAGCTGTCTCCCTTAATATATCTCGTGCCTTCGATATGGTCTGGCACCCAGCTCTGCTCACCAAACTCTCCTCTTATGGTATCCATGGAAATCTCACGCATGGCTTGCAGACTTCCTCTCCTGTTATAGTCAACGTGTGGCCCTGAATGGCATTCCCTCATCTCCCCTTCCTGTCCAGGCTGGAGTTCCTCAAGGACCTGGATAAAATCACAGACTGATCAAACAAGTGTAACATGTCTTTCAATCCTGACAAATCTCACACCGACGATGTCTCTCCAAAAACACCATCTGGAAAACCCTCCCATCTACTTTCTCAACAATCCTCTTGAAGAAGTTCTGTCACTCAAGCTTTTGTGTCTCACTATCTGCCATGATCTTTCCTGGGAAAACCACATTTCCAAGCTGGTCTCCAAAGCCAGTCGCCGACTGGGCATCCTCCGTCGTGCAAAGTCCTTCCTTGGCACACCTGAGCTCCTCACCACATACAAGGCTTTCATCCACAGCTCAATGGAATACTGCTCTCCCCTCTGGGCCGGTGCTCCTGCCTCGCACCTAGCTCGTCTTCACGCTGTTGAAACCAAAGCTTTCAGAATCATTGGAATCTCCTGCGATGAAGCCTATTCTGAGGGCGTTTCACTCATTCACCGCAGGCAGGTTGGTGGTCTTTCTGTCTTCTACCGACTCCTCTCCGGCCTTGATCCCCCAGCTCTGTCTGTGCTCTGTCCCCCAAATACTCCTACAGGTCACACAAGATCTGCCTGCAACCCTCTTATGGTTAAACTGCCAAAATCAAGACTCTCTGCTCACCTTCACTCCTTCATTCCTCTTTTCTCCCACGTCTGGAACAAACTCCCCCACTCCCTTCAATCCCACTCCTCCCTGCACGTCTTTAAAACAGCTGTTCACCACCATCTCCCATCTCCCCCATCCAAAACCTTGATCTTTTCTGCCCCCGTTAAAACACACCAAATCTGCCTCTTTCCAATTCCGTTTTCTTTCCTGAAAGGCCTTATAGTGTCCATCTTGTTTAGCCCATGTACCCCACCCTAGCCCTCTTTCTTCCATAGATCTACCAATGTCCCTGTTCGCCACTGCTGTGCTTCCCTCTCTCTCCCCCTCTTGTCTCCCGCTCTCTTTTGTTATATGTTTTACGTGTTTTCTGTTTTGATTTACGTGTTTTATGTTGTTTTTTTGTTTTTTTGTATACAGAATCGAGGCTCGTGAAAGAGCTAACATTTATCACACAAACAAATCAAACAGACAAACAAAATATATAAAAAGAGGGAGCGGTAGACAAGATGGGGAGAGAAGGGGAAGCACACAAACACAACATTTGAGAGCAGGGACATCGGGAGATGTGTGGGAGGGAAAGGGCTTGGGGGGAGGAGGCGTGGGAAGGGGGGAGGGTGGGAGAAGTATAAAACACAAGGACACAAAGTACTTCCAGGACAGAAGTTGGTATTTCAAAAAAGTGGATTTGTGGTGAAATTAGCAGGGGTAGAAAAGATCAAGGTTTTGGATGGGGGAAGATAAGAGATGGTGGTGGACAGCTGTTTTAAAGACCTGGAGGGAGGAGTGGGATTGAAGAGAGTGAGGGAGTTTGTTCCAGAGGCGGGACAAAAGAGAAATGAAGGAGTGAAGGTGAGCAGAGAGTCTTGATTTTGGCAGTTTAACCATAAGAGGGTTGCGGCAGATCTTGTGCGACCTGTAGGAATATTTGTGGGACAGAGCCCAGAGAGAGCTGGGGGAGCAAGGCCGGAGAGGAGTCGGTAGAAGACAGAAAGACCACCAACCTGCCTGCGGTGAGTGAGTGAAAGGCCCTTGGAGTTAGCTTCATCGCGGGAGATTCCCATGATTCTGAATGCTTTGGTTTCAACAGCGTGAAGACGAGCTAGGTGTGAGGCAGGAGCACCAGCCCAGAGGGGAGAGCAGTATTCCATTGAGCTGCGGATGAAAGCCTTGTATGTGGTGAGGAACTCAGGTGTGCCAAGGAAGGACTTTGCATGATGGAGGATGCCCAGTCGGCGACTGGCTTTGGAGGCCAGATTTGAAATGTGGTTTTCCCAGGAAAGATCATGGCAGATAGTGAGACCCAAAAGCTTGAGTGACAGAACTTCTTGGAGAGGATTATTCAGAAAGTGGATGGGAGGGTTGTCCAGTCGGTCTTTTCGGAGAGACATAGTAAGAATGTGAGATTTGTCAGGACTGAAAGACATGTTCCACTTGTTTGCCCAGTCTGTGATTTTGTCGAGGTCTGCAAAGAGTGAGGAGGCTGCAGACTGCCGATCTGAAAGGATGAGGAATGGAGCGACAGAGAGTAGAGTCATCAGCATAGAGATATAGAGGATTTTCAAGAGAGTCAGAGAGATCATTGATGAAGACCAGAAAAAGCATAGGGCCCAGAACACTGCCTTGGGGAACTCCAGCCTGAACAGGAAGAGGAGATGAGAGAAACCCATTCAGGGCCACACGTTGACTACGACTAGAGATGAAGTCCCCCAGCCATGCGTGGAGATTTCCATGGATACCAAAGGAGGAGAGGTTGGTGAGCAGAGCTGGGTGCCAGACCGTATCGAAGGCACGCGATATGTCAAGGGAGACAGCTCTAATTTCCTGTTTGGCATTGAGGACCTCCATCCATTGTTGAGAAAGCAGAAGCAGCATGTCCAGAGTAGGGTGACCAGGTCTGAAACCAAATTGATGATCAGAGATCAAGCCATTGGAGAAGAGGAAAGATTTCATATCCGAGGCAATGATGGATTCCATGACTTTGCTGATAATTGGGAGAAGGCTGATTGGTCTGTCGTTGCTAGGATCTGTTTTTGCACATTTTTTGTGCAAAGCGGTGATGTTGGCTGATTTCCAAGCAGATGGCAGATGACCTTGAGCAACAGAGCGGGTGAAGAGAACAGAGAGAGGGAGTGAAAGAGCGGTAGAACAGGATTTTAGGACCCGTGGGCTGATGCTGTCAGGTCCAGTTGCAGAATCAGAGTCGAGGGTTGACAGAAACTTTTCCACCTTGTCAGGAGGAAAGGACACGGAGTCCAGGAGCAGCTGGGTACGACTGGGTACGGTGGGTACAGAGAGGGATAGGTTTGGGACACAAGATTTAGAGGCAAACACAGAGATGAGACATTCAGCTTTTTCACGTGCGGAGTCAGCCGTGTAGCCGTTTGAGGTGAGGGAGGGGATGGAGGGGGAACAAACACCAGAAACAGATTTCACCAGATGCCACCAGGTTTTGGAAGAGGGAGGCAGATAAGAGAGTTCGGTGTTGCTCTTCCACAAGCCTCAACTTTGTTTAAAAAAAAACAAACAAATAAAACCTGTGTGGTTTTGCTAAATTAACTTTCAAACAACTCGTTCTTTAATTTTGAGAAAGATCAAGCTTTTGATTGACACAAACAGGATTTTTTTCATTTTACAAATGTGGTGAGTAAGAAAATTAAATAATGCAAAGGTTCCTGATTGTGAATTCCAGAGTTAAAGTTGCCTCTCAGAGAGGTGAATGCTGACTTTGAGACCTGACCTGCACATCTCTTTGGGCCTGTGCTTTGGAGGAGCCTGGAAAAGCTGTTGACAGAGCATTATGGATGTCTCCTGAGGGTACCTATGCTAAGCTGTGCTTTGCATATCTGTCAAAGCCTCAGCTTGTGCCCTGAAGTGCCCATTGCTGCCACGGCAGCGAGCTGGCAATGTGCCGCCGGTTACACTAAGATGTTTGGTCTTTTTCACCAACGCGAGCCGCACGCTTCGTCCATATCCCAGTCCGATATTAGGTTCATTTCTCACAGATGAGCACATAATCAAAGATGTAAATCGGGTTTTCAGGCACTGTGACTGATCTCAGAGGTACATTATAAAGGTATGGCAACAAGACAAGACCTCCAAGAAACAGGGGAAATAAAATTCAAAAGGGGATGTCATGTTAAATGACAACAAACTGAACTAAGACTTTTTCATTAAGACACTCTGTGCAGTATCTGCTGGTTGCATCATCATTGAGGCCCATCTTTGCTGTTGATGTAGTGCTTGATCTGTATATTCGGACAGGAATTGTGAACTATGACAAGGTACAGTACACAATGGCCTACTCTTTTTCAGTGACATTATATAAAAGCCACAGTGGGAAATTTTATACCTACAGATGAGCACAAGCAGATTGGATAACCAGCTTTATGGATGAGCTTGTACAATCTGAATGTCATAATATAATTCAAATTCCCAACCTACTTCTGAGAAATCCTATCAATGATCAATCTGTAATAATAACGGCAGTGTGTGTGTGTGTGTGTATGTGTGTGTGTGTGTCAGTGTGTGTGTGTCAGTGTGCACTGTGCATGTGTGTGTGTGTGTGTGTGTGTGTGCATGTGTGTGTGTGCAGTCGTAGTCAAAAATATTGGCACTCATGCCCTTTTTTCTCATAACTCACAATTTTCTCGAAAAATAAGTTGAAATTGACAAAACTATTTGTTCGCCACAATTCTTTATTTCACTGTTAATATTACAGAACGTTTGTTTTTGATTCAGAACTTAATATATCCTTTTAAACCAGAAAAAGAGAAATGTCTGACAAAATTATTCACACCCTCAACTTAATATTTGGCTGCACAGATTTTGGACAAAATAACCTCTGTCAAGCGCTTCCTATAGCCATGAATGAGCTTCCTACACCTCTCTACTGGCAGTTTGTCCCACTCTTCTTGTGCAAACTGCTCCAGTTCTCTCAGATTTGAAGGGTGTGTTCTCCAACTGCTGTTTTCAGATCTCCCCACAGGTGTTCAATGGGATTGACAATGGGACAGCAACCCCCAAAATATCACTGAACCTCCTCCATGTTTGTCTGTAGGGAAGTGTTCTTTTCTTTGAAGGCTTCATTTTGTTTTCCGTAAACATAGAGATGATGTGCTTTACCAAAAAGCTCTAATTTTTTTTTTTTTTTTTTTTTTTTTTTTTTTTGTATACAATATCGAGGCTCGTGAAAGAGCGAACATTAATCACACAGAAAGACAAACCGACACATAAAACATATAACATAGGGAGCGGTAGACAAGATGGGGAGAGAGGGGGAAGGACACAAACACAACATTTGAGAGCAGGGACCGAGAGACATGGAGACATCGAGAGATCTGAGAGAGGGCGAGGGCTTTGGGGGGGGGGGGGGCGTGGGAAGGGGGCAGTGGGAGAGGTATAAAACATATGGACACTGCCAGGACTTCCAGGAAAGAAGTTGGAATTTCAAACAAGGTGGATCTGGGGTGAATTAGCGGGGGTAGAAAAGATCAAGGTTTTGGATGGGGGAAGATAAGAGATGGTGGTGAACAGCTGTTTTAAAGACCTGGAGGGAGGAGTGGGATTGAAGGGAGTGAGGGAGTTTGTTCCAGAGGCGGGAGAAAAGAGGAATGAAAGAGTGAAGGTGAGCGGAGAGCCGAGATTTCGGCAGTTTAACCATCAGAGGGTTGCTGGCAGATCTTGTGCGACCTGTAGGAATATTTGGGGGACAGAGCACAGAGAGAGCTGGGGGTGCAAGGCCGGAGAGGAGTCGGTAGAAGACAGAAAGACCACCTACCTGCCTGCGGTGAGTGAGTGAAAGGCCCTCAGAGATAGCTTCATCGCGGGAGATTCCAATAATTCTGAAAGCTTTGGTTTCAACAGCGTGAAGCCGAGCTAGGTGTGAGGCAGGAGCACCGGCCCATAGGGGAGAACAGTATTCCATTGAGCTGCGGATGAAAGCCTTGTATGTGGTGAGGAGCTCAGGTGTGCCGAGGAAGGACTTCGCACGACGGAGGATGCCCAGTCGGCGACTGGCTTTGGAGGCCAGCTTGGAAATGTGGTTTTCCCAAGAAAGATCATGGCAGATAGTGAGACCCAAAATCTTGAGCGACAGAACTTCTTGGAGAGGATTGTTGAGAAAGTAGATGGGAGGGTTGTCCAGTCGATCTTTTCGGAGAGACATAGTAAGAGTGTGAGATTTGTCAGGATTGAAAGACATGTTCCACTTGTTTGACCAGTCTGTGATTTTGTCCAGGTCTTCAGAGAGTGAGGAGGCAGCAGACTGCCGATCTGAGGGAAGAGGAATGGAGCGGCAGAGAGTGGAGTCATCAGCAAAGAGATAGAGAGGATTTTCGAGAGAGTCAGAGAGATCATTGATGAAGACCAGAAAAAGCATGGGGCCCAGAACACTGCCTTGGGGAACTCCAGCCTGAACAGGAAGAGGAGATGAGAGAAACCCATTCAGGGCCACACGTTGACGACGACTAGAGAGGAAGTCCGCCAGCCATGCGTGGAGATTTCCATGGATACCAAAAGAGGAGAGTTTGGTGAGCAGAGCGGGGTGCCAGACCGTGTCGAAGGCACGTGATATGTCGAGGGAGACAGCTCTAATTTCCTGTTTGGCATTGAGGACCTCCATCCATTGTTGAGACAGCAGAAGCAGCATGTCCAGAGTAGAGTGACCTGGTCTGAAACCAAATTGATGATCAGAGATCAAGCCATTGGAGAAGAGGAAAGATTTCATATCAGAAGCAATGATGGATTCCATGACTTTGCTGATAATTGGGAGAAGGCTGATTGGTCTGTAGTTGCTAGGATCTGTTTTTGCACCTTTTTTGTGCAAAGCGGTGATGTTGGCTGATTTCCAAGCAGATGGCAGTTGACCTTGAGCAAAAGAGAGGGTGAAGAGAACAGAGAGAGGGTGAGATAGAGCAGCAGAGCAGGATTTTAGGACCCGTGGGCTGATGCCGTCGGGTCCAGTTGCAGAATCAGAGTCGAGGGTTGACAGAAACTTTTCCACCATCTCAGGAGGAAAGGACACGGAGTCCAGGAGCAGCAGGGTACGACTGGGTATGGTGGGTACAGAGAGGGATGGGTTTGGGACACAAGATTTAGAGGCAAACACAGAGTTGAGGCATTCAGCTTTTTCACGTGCGGAGTCAGCTGTGTAGCCGTTTGAGGTAAGGGAGGGGATGGAGGGGGAACAAACACCAGAAACGGATTTGACCAGACGCCACCAGGATTTGGAAGAGGGAGACAGATAAGAGAGTTCGGTCTTGAGAACGGAGAGATATTGTTTCCTGGCTCTCCTGAGGGTGGACACACACTTGTTTCGGGCTTTGTGAAAGGAAATGAGATTTCCTTCCGTTGGATTTGCTTTCCAGGAGACGAAGGCAAGTTGTTTCTGGGCAACAGCCTCACCACAAGATTCCGTGTACCATGGACGGGAGGAAGGGTATGACAACTGAAGACGAGATGGGATAAATCTGTGCATGAGAGAGAGCAATTTACTTTGGAAGAATTCCCAGGATGAGTTGATGTCAGAGGTGGTAGAGATGGGAGACCAGTCCAGATGATTGATGGCTGCTTGAAGACCGTGCCAGTTGGCCTGAGTGAAATGCCAGACTCGTCGACGCTGAGCAGGCTCCCTGAGGATGGTCAGAGAGATGTCCACTTTAACAAGGACATGATCAGATGTTCCGATCGGAGCAGAAGAAGAGCAGCAGACATTTTCAGGGAAGTTAGTCATAACCAAGTCCAGAAGAGAAGATGTTCCGTTGACTGAGATCCGGGTCGGGAAATTGACAGATTGTGTCAGTCCCAGTGAGTCGCAGAAGTCCTTTGCTGAGGAGCCATGGCTGGTGAGAGAGGTACCCACACCCAGCCAACTGGCATGATGACAGTTGAAATCACCACATATGAGGAAGAGAGAGTTGGGATGAGTAGATAGAAGTTGGTCCATATCATCAGACAGCGAGATGTAGATGGAGTCATCACTGTTTGGTGGACGGTACAACACACATATGAACAAGAGGTGGGAGCGAAGGGGAAGCCGTAGCCAGAGGTATTCCTGGGGGTGAGGTGGAGAGAGTGCAGTGCAGGGCGAGTGAGGAAGAGAGTTTTTGATAAAGATAGCAATTTGGTCTCATCTGTCCACAGGACATTCTCCCAGAAGGATTTTGGCTTGTTCAGGTGTGTTTTGGAAAACACCAGTCAGGCTTTCTTATGTCTCTCTCTCAGCAGTGGGGTCCTCCTGAGTCTCCTACCATAGAACCCCCTTTCATTGAGTTGGCGACAGATGGTATGAGTTGACACTGTCGTACCTTGTTTCTGAAGGTCAGCTTGAATATGTTTGGCAGTTGATCGAGGTACTTTCTCTACCATTGGAACAATCCTTCGCTGCAATCTTCGATCAAGTTTTCTCTTGTGGCCACGTCCAGGGAAGTTGGCTACAGTGCCATGGGCCTTAAACTTCCTGATAACATTGCATACGGTGGACACAGGAACGTCAAGGTCTCTGGAGATGGACTTGGAGCCTTGAGATTGTCCATGCTTGACTACAATCTTGTGTCTGACCTCCTCAAACAATTCTCAGGTTTTCCTACTTTTCTCCATGCTCATTGCGTACAGTGACACAAAACAGCAGAATGACTCCTTTTCTCTATTCAAACTGGTTGAATGAGTGATTTTTATATTGCAGGCACCTGCAACTCACCATAGGTGAGTTCAATTCCAAAGTAAGGGAGAATCACCTGCTTGAAATCTAATTATTTCTAACAACTTCTAAAAGGTGCCAATAATATTGTCCAGGTCATTTTAGGATTCCTGTGTGGAATAAGATATTTCGTAATTTTTTCAGCTTTTTTATTTTGTTCCACTGCAAACCAAAGAAATACAAGAAAAAGAGCAATCAGAGATTGCAAACCCTTGCCAGGATGTATTTTCAGTGGTTTTTAAGGCTTTTGTGTTAAAACAAATATGGCGGGCGAACCACGTGACCGATGACTTCATCATTTTTTTTTCTAAACTAATTTATTCCTTGATTGTGCTCAAGAAATTTCATCTTAATTTGAAGGATGAAGTTTTGTACTTGTCAAATTATGACGTCATAATGGAGGCACCTATGACATCATCATTAACATATTTTATTCCCCATGGAGAGTTCTTTACAATGAGCCATGTCTCAATTTTTTCTATTCAGCGCTTTCTGAGATATAGAGGTGCAAGGATTTTTCCAAGATGGCGGCCGAACCACGTGACCTATGACGTCATAATTATCATTTAAAAATTCTACAGGTGGAGTTACACCCATGGTGAAAATTTACAGTCAATCAGACCAACGGTTGCAGAGAAAATCATATTTATTCTGTGCGGACGAACAGACAGACAGACAGACAAATGAAAAATCACTCATAGCGCGACACTTGGCAAAACATAACAAAGCAGAATGGCACTCAATAGAGAATCCTTTTGACCACACAAATAATTGGTGGTTGAATTCAGTTAGCTGATATGGAAATCCAATTCAAATTTCAAGTGAATCAGATGAAAATTGAGGCTTTTAGAAATCAAAAAAAGAGTGGTTGACCTTTGGCCTATGTTGACCTTTTGGCCTACGCTGATCTCAAAAATAGCTGGTGGCCGAATTCATTTTGCTGATATGTAAATCCTTTTCAAATTTCAAGTCAATCAGATGAAAATTGAGGATTTTAGAAATTCTGAAAAAGTGGTTGACCTTTGGCCTATGTTGACCTTTTGACCAATGCTGATCTCAAAAATAGTTGGTGGTTGAATTCAGTTAGCCGATATGTAAATCCTTTTCAAATTTCAAGTCAATCAGATGAAAATTGAGGATTTTAGAAATGTGAAATTGTTGTTGACCTTTTGCCTATGTTGACCTTTTGACCTAAAAAATATATAGGATTTTGTCGGACCAAGAACTCTACAATTTGGTGAAGTTTCGTGAAGATCGGTGTCAAATTGTGACCTGTAGGCAAGTATAAGTGAGCGGACAGACAAACACACACAAACAAACAAACACACAAACCGGAGTGAGCAACATACTTGCAAAAAAATAAAAATAATTGCCCGTGTAACAAACGCACTCAGATGCAATACCCTCCCCTCTGGCAAGGGTGACAAATGTGGATTCCAAAATATTTTTTTTATTTCAACAATTTTCTGCAAGAAATGGTGCATTATTTGAAAAACGTGCAAGCATGCCAATATTTTTGGCCACGACTGTGTCTGTGTCAGTGTGTGTGTGTCAGTGTGTGTGTCAGTGTGTGTGTGTGTCAGTGTGTGTGTGTGTCAGTGTGTGTGTGTGTCAGTGTGTGTGTGTGTCAGTGTGTGTGTGTCACTGTGTGTGTGTGTGTGTGTCACTGTGTGTGTGTGTGTGTGTGTGTGTGTGTGTGTGTGTGTGTGTGTGTGTGTGTGTGTGTGTGTGTGTGTGTGTGTGTGTGTGCGTCTCCTCCATAACTCCAAAACCATTAAACCTAGTGACTCCACACTTTGCCTGCACAAGTATTGACCTCCAATTGATTGCATGAATGAAAACTGGGTGTTTTGGTGTGTTTAAACACCTCTTTTTAAAGATCATTTACGCTAAAATTTACGCTAATGATAAAAACAGGTTTACCTTTGGCCAGCCTGCATTCAGCTTGAGGTCTTAATTCTGCCATTTTGTCCACTCAGCTCAACAATGCCTCACCTCAAAAAAGGTAGGTTTATGTACAATAAAGCATTTATATCTACGAATGGTAATATAGCTGATTTTCATACCGAAGAATCACTTTATTCCTGCATACATCACAATACGTATAAATGTGTTTGTGCCTTTATTTAATTTCCACACACGCTTTACATGTAACATGCGATAAGCTCGAGAATCTCTTCAACTTAATCGAATTTCAAATTTTTAAACTCTGGAAATGACCTCAGCAGCAGTTCTGACTCCTAAAAAGTGTTAATTTGTCTAATTCAGACTTAGTTGGACCCGTTCACCATTCTCTCACCTTTACTTTGCCTTGTTTGTCTTTTGACTTTGATGATGGCTTTGATGTTCAACTTTAAGTGCTGTTGTTAGGTCCGTGAAGTTCGGGCGTGTTTCACTTTACCCGTTTCCCGATTCAAAGTGTGGATTGTACCATTATAAAAAAATCGCCCTCCGAGTGGACTGACGATCACCTCTTGAGTTTGTAGTTCAGTCCTCTGCTGATGTGCGGTAAACCCCACTGGGAGCTCCCTGATCTGAAATCGAAAAATTTAAGGCTGAGTGATCCTGCAGACCATCGAGTAGAAGGGCTGTATCGGATTTCAGAGGAGTGAGTTGGTAAATAAGGGACGAGTAGGGATCCTATTTTTCAGGGGGTAACCCCCTCTGGGGGCCACAATGATCCCAATTCGAAAAATACAAAAACGAAAAATCTAAGACCGAGCGATCCTGCGGACCATCGAGTAGAAGGTCTGTATCGGGGTTCAGAGCAATCGGTGGGTAAATAAGGGATGAGTAGGGATCTAAATTTTGGGGAGTAACCCCCACTGATCCCGTGATCCCATGTTCCCATGATCCGAAATCGAAAAATCGAAGCTCGAGCGATTGTGCGGGATACTGTCTTGTATTGATGTGTCAAGTTTCAGAACAATTATGGGGTATTATGTGTACATCAGTGACAAATTAACCCATTTTAAATTCAGGCTGCAACACAACAAAATGTGAAAAAGTCAAGGGGTGTGAATACTTTCGAGGGCACTGTAAATAAATTAATTCCGGGTTTTACCGCCATTGATGCAGTGTCTATTACATCACCCTATCTAACACATTACATTCCTTCTTTGTGCCTGTTGTTTGTGTCCTTTATAACGTACTTAAAAACAGTAAGCTTCCTGTTTGGAATGATTTTCAATTTTGTTTGACTACCTGGCAGACAAAGTAAAAATGAAATTATATCACTGCTTTCCGCACTTGTGTGGTCGGCCCAAATTCAGAGCCAAAGTATGGAAACACAAAAGATTTGTGTTCCGATTCATGTTCTGAGTTGTGTTCAAAATATAACATTCAATTTAAATAAGTTGTTCCTCGATCATAAACTAATAAGACAGACAGACGGATGGTCGGGCGGACATGAACCAATTGCTTAACCCTGATTTTCGCTTCTCGTGCATGGGTAATTAAATTGAAATGAAAGTTTCTCGATCATAGACCGATGTCTGTAGATAGACAGACATACAGACAGACAGACAAAGTGAGCAAACTGCTTAACCCTACTTTTCGCTTTGTGTGCAATAAAATGGTAAGATCATGTTTATCTTCGCTGCCACGACGACAATAATCAAACCATCGATGAAAAATTGACAACTTGCGCTCTTTAATCAAATACTAGTTCTGAAAGAATTACACTGAAGCTCCACCGACATTCTCACCCTCTTTCTCCCTTTCCAAAGTGCAAACATTAAAGAGTTAAAGTGTAATCTTCATTTAAAGTGTTTGGCTCATTATTTGAAAAGAACAGACCATTAGACCCCAATTGCCTAACCCTAAACTGACATTAATGTGATCAATAATATATCAAGAGGAATATTTACACAGTAAGTGGAATCACTTTCTGTAGATATTACAAATTACAGTTATATCGGATTAGGCCAAATGTTTGTTGAAGTTTCAACTCACAAAGTTTTCTTTTGCATCTAAATCAAAGTTCTCACACAACAAACCTGAGTCCAAATCCAGAAAAAGTGAGGTTAGATTCAAGCTCAAGTCCTTCATTCGAGCCTACATCACTCACAACAACAGTGCTTACAGATTTATTTCTTCAGTTCAGCTTGTATCAAAAGTTTATGAAGTTCATCTAGTATTTATGAGGGTGCTTCAGATGAAAGATAGAATGTCACGTATTTTATGAAAGCCAAGATGATGTTTCCATGGTGTTTCCAAGGTTCCATTACTGACAGAGAGTCCTTCAGCAATATCTCTCTCACTCACATGATATGTATCGAGACTCAAAAATCACCACAAGTACGTAAATCAGGCGGATGAATAATCATCACGCCAGCCTATCCACTGCGCATGCGCGGAGCCCTCAAAATCCCCACCATACTACGTCATCAACTGGGGTACAACAAAACAGACGCATACAAAAGGGAGCAAACGTGAAATGCGGTACTCTATCAAGCATCAAACGGAGGTCCGTTCACTCCACAACATTCTGTGGGTGCAAACACAGGTGGCCTGCAACCAAGATGTTCACAATCAGAACACCGTCTCAAACTTATTTCATCCGGTCACCAAGCGAACGCAGCTTTCCCCGTGTTATCACCTCCGTAGCTTCATCGCAAGGTTTCGATACAAAAACAGCACTCGGCAAACAATCATTCAGCTTTTAGAAATGTGCAAGCACTCGGCATTGAGGATTTTCCGAATTGAGAAGAAGTTGTGGATCCAACAAAGGATTTGTCTTATTGAGAGAGAGAGAGAGAGTTGTGGATCCAACAAAGGATTTGTCTTATTGAGAGAGAGAGAGAGAGAGAGAGAGAGAGAGAGAGAGAGAGAGAGAGAGAGAGAGAGAGAGAGTTGTGGATCCAACAAATGATTTGTCTTATTGAGAGAGAGAGAGTTGTGGATCCAACAAAGGATTTGTCTTATTGAGAGAGAGAGAGAGTTGTTGATCCAACAAAGGATTTGTCTTGTTGGGAGAGAGAGAGAGTTGTGGATCCAACAAAGGATTTGTCTTATTGAGAGAGAGAGAGTTGTGGATCCAACAAAGGATTTGTCTTATTGAGAGAGAGAGAGTTGTGGATCCAACAAATGATTTGTCTTATTGAGAGAGAGAGAGTTGTGGATCCAACAAAGGATTTGTCTTATTGAGAGAGAGAGAGAGTTGTTGATCCAACAAAGGATTTGTCTTATTGAGAGAGAGAGTTGTGGATCCAACAAAGGATTTGTCTTATTGAGAGAGAGAGTTGTGGATCCAACAAAGGATTTGTCTTATTGAGAGAGAGTTGTGGATCCAACAAAGGATTTGTCTTATTGAGAGAGAGAGAGTTGTGGATCCAACAAAGGATTTGTCTTATTGAGAGAGAGTGAGTTGTGGATCCAACAAAGGATTTGTCTTGTTGAGAGAGAGAGAGAGTTGTGGATCCAACAAAGGATTTGTCTTATTGAATTGAGAGAGAGAGAGTTGTGGATCCAACAAAGGATTTGTCTTATTGAGAGACAGAGTTGTGGATCCAACAAAGGATTTGTCTTATTGAGAGAGAGTGAGTTGTGGATCCAACAAAGGATTTGTCTTGTTGAGAGAGAGAGAGAGAGTTGTGGATCCAACAAAGGATTTGTCTTATTGAATTGAGAGAGAGAGAGTTGTGGATCCAACAAAGGATTTGTCTTATTGAGAGAGAGAGAGAGAGAGAGAGAGAGAGAGAGAGAGAGTTGTGGATCCAACAAATGATTTGTCTTATTGAGAGAGAGAGAGTTGTGGATCCAACAAAGGATTTGTCTTGTTGAGAGAGAGAGAGTTGTGGATCCAACAAAGGATTTGTCTTATTGAGAGAGAGAGAGAGTTGTTGATCCAACAAAGGATTTGTCTTGTTGAGAGAGAGAGAGTTGTGGATCCAACAAAGGATTTGTCTTATTGAGAGAGAGAGAGAGAGTTGTTGATCCAACAAAGGATTTGTCTTGTTGAGAGAGAGAGAGTTGTGGATCCAACAAAGGATTTGTCTTATTGAGAGAGAGAGAGAGTTGTTGATCCAACAAAGGATTTGTCTTGTTGAGAGAGAGAGAGTTGTGGATCCAACAAAGGATTTGTCTTATTGAGAGAGAGAGAGTTGTGGATCCAACAAAGGATTTGTCTTCTTGAGAGAGAGAGAGTTGTGGATCCAACAAATGATTTGTCTTATTGAGAGAGAGAGAGTTGTGGATCCAACAAAGGATTTGTCTTATTGAGAGAGAGAGAGAGTTGTTGATCCAACAAAGGATTTGTCTTATTGAGAGAGAGAGTTGTGGATCCAACAAAGGATTTGTCTTATTGAGAGAGAGAGTTGTGGATCCAACAAAGGATTTGTCTTATTGAGAGAGAGTTGTGGATCCAACAAAGGATTTGTCTTATTGAGAGAGAGAGAGTTGTGGATCCAACAAAGGATTTGTCTTATTGAGAGAGAGTGAGTTGTGGATCCAACAAAGGATTTGTCTTGTTGAGAGAGAGAGAGAGTTGTGGATCCAACAAAGGATTTGTCTTATTGAATTGAGAGAGAGAGAGTTGTGGATCCAACAAAGGATTTGTCTTATTGAGAGACAGAGTTGTGGATCCAACAAAGGATTTGTCTTATTGAGAGAGAGTGAGTTGTGGATCCAACAAAGGATTTGTCTTGTTGAGAGAGAGAGAGAGTTGTGGATCCAACAAAGGATTTGTCTTATTGAATTGAGAGAGAGAGAGTTGTGGATCCAACAAAGGATTTGTCTTATTGAGAGACAGAGTTGTGGATCCAACAAAGGATTTGTCTTATTGAGAGAGAGAGAGTTGTGGATCCAACAAAGGATTTGTCTTATTGAGAGAGAGAGAGTTGTGGATCCAACAAAGGATTTGTCTTATTGAGAGAGAGTGAGTTGTGGATCCAACAAAGGATTTGTCTTGTTGAGAGAGAGAGAGAGTTGTGGATCCAACAAAGGATTTGTCTTATTGAATTGAGAGAGAGAGAGTTGTGGATCCAACAAAGGATTTGTCTTATTGAGAGACAGAGTTGTGGATCCAACAAAGGATTTGTCTTATTGAGAGAGAGAGAGAGAGAGAGAGAGAGAGAGAGAGAGAGAGAGAGAGAGAGAGAGAGAGAATTGTGGATCTAACAAAGGATTTGTCTTATTGAGAGAGAGAGAGAGAGAGAGAGAGAGAGAGAGAGAGAGAGAGAGAGAGAGAGAGAGAGAATTGTGGATCTAACAAAGGATTTGTCTTATTGAGAGAGAGAGAGAGAGAGAGAGAGAGAGAGTTGTGGATCTAACAAAGGATTTGTCTTATTGAGAGAGAGAGTTGTGGATCCAACAAAGGATTTGTCTTATTGAGAGAGAGAGTTGTGGATCCAACAAAGGATTTGTCTTTTTGAGAGAGAGAGAGTTGTGGATCCAACAAAGGATTTGTCTTATTGAGAGAGAGAGAGAGAGAGAGAGAGAGAGAGAGAGAGAGAGAGAGTTGTGGATCTAACAAAGGATTTGTCTTATTGAGAGAGAGAGAGTTGTGGATCCAACAAATGATTTGTCTTATTGAGAGAGAGAGTTGTGGATCCAACAAAGGATTTGTCTTATTGAGAGAGAGAGTTGTGGATCCAACAAAGGATTTGTCTTATTGAGAGAGAGAGTTGTGGATCCAACAAAGGATTTGTCTTATTGAGAGAGAGAGTTGTGGATCCAACAAAGGATTTGTCTTATTGAGAGAGAGAGTTGTGGATCCAACAAAGGATTTGTCTTATTGAGAGAGAGAGTTGTGGATCCAACAAAGGATTTGTCTTATTGAGAGAGAGAATTGTGGATCCAACAAAGGATTTGTCTTTTTGAGAGAGAGAGTTGTGGATCCAACAAAGGATTTGTCTTATTGAGAGAGAGAGTTGTGGATCCAACAAAGGATTTGTCTTATTGAGAGAGAGAATTGTGGATCCAACAAAGGATTTGTCTTTTTGAGAGAGAGAGTTGTGGATCCAACAAAGGATTTGTCTTATTGAGAGAGAGTTGTGGATCCAACAAAGGATTTGTCTTATTGAGAGAGAGAGAGAGAGAGAGAGAGAGAGTTGTAAATCTATCTATATATGGAGCTGCAGTGCATTCAGAAAGTATTCAGACCCCTTCACTTTTTTCACATTTTGTTATGTTGCAGCTTTATGCTGAAATCGTTTAAATTCATTTTTTCCTCATCAATCTACACTCAATACCCCATAATGACAAAGAGAAAACAGGATTTTAGAAAGTTTTGCAAATTTATTAAAAAGAAAAAACTGAAATATCACATTGACATAAGTATTCAGACCCTTTGCTATGACACTTGAAATTTAGCTCAGGTGCCTCCCATTTCTCTTGATCATCTTTGATAAGTTTCTGCACCTTGATTGGAGTCCACCTGTGGTAAATTCAATTGATTGGACATGATTTGGAAATAGTAAGGGAAACATATGAAAATCTGTTAACTAAATTGTTACCAAAAAATTTCTTCACCAATATGTTTGTAAAGGTGTGTAATAACATGTGTTAAAATGTTGAAGGTCAACTCCCGTGGGAAACCCAGAAAAAAAGCTGTTGAATTCGGGTACCGAAAAATTATTTTCGAGAATTTTTATTTTTTTAAATCGGCCCTTAAGTAACTTATGAGGGGTCAAATAAGGGTTTTTCATGATTCTGAGTTGATTGTTAACATTTATATTTCACCACAGACACTCCTTTGTGGAAAAATAATTTCTAAATATATCTCATTTTCTACTTTGCAGGACATGGAGTCTAGCAATATGGATGAAGACGTTACTCCACCTGTGCTCAATTGCTTCATCTGTGCACGCTCGGATACACCAGCTGAAAGGCTCATACAGGCAACTCCAAAGGGATACTCAATTTTATTGAAACAAGCAGAAACTGTCGAAAATGTTACTGTTGTGGAACGTATGAAGGAGGCTCAAAAGGAAGGAAAACTGAGGTACCACCAGAAGTGTAAAAATGATCTGTACAACAACTTTGTTGCAACCACCAAGAAGTCAGCTCAAGCATCAAAGGCAGAGAAAGAGTCATCAAAGTTGAAGAGAAGACGCACTACTTGTGAGTTCAGTTCATCAACTGGCTGCAGTTCTAGAAGATCACAGTCAGTTGACCTCCTGTATAAGGATGTATGCATTCTTTGCAACCAACCAGCCCAGCTCTACAAAAATAATCCAGCACAAGCTAGAAAGAAATACAGAGTGCCAGATAATTTGACTGCAGATACACTGAAGGCAAGCTTGCTGAAGACAGCACGGAGTCGCGGGGATGACTGGGGCACTGAAGTCACTGGACGCCTGGAAGGGATCAACGACTTGGTAGCAGAAGAAACACTGTACCATTTGCGATGCAAACTTATGTTTGCGAGAGGTGACAGTTTGTCCAAGACTGATGAGGAAGGAAAAAGGAAGAGAGGACAGAGGAGTATTGATGAGGAGCGAGAGGCAGTTTTTATTGAATTCTGCGAATGGTTAGACTCAGAATTAGAGCATGGGGTAATGAACATGGACCAAGTCCATGAAAAGCTGCAGGAGTTTGATCAGTCACCAGAGAAGAGCCTTTCTTATTCAAAGCATTGGCTAAAGATAAAACTTCGAGAGAAATACGAAGACACCTTGTATTTCACAACACAGGAAAGAAGGGCAGATGTACTCTGTCTCAAAGATGGCACCAACAATATTCTGTGAGGGCATCATGCTAATCTTGACCATGGAGATGAGAAGACTCAGATCATAAAGACGGCACTCAAGTTCATATCCAATGATATTGCCTTGATTGATTTAGGTCCAAAGTCATACCCCACCACACACAGTATGACTGACATCGATAGTCAGCTGACACTTGTTCCTGCAAGCCTTCAGATGTTCTTGAGACCGATTGTCAAGACAGACGAAAGAGTTGCCGTTTGGGGGCAGAATTTTATTAAGGCCTGTCGACCTCGGTCTGGAGTATTGCCACACCAAATGGGGCTTGCCATATAACTTGATCATAGATTTGGGTCAAAATGGATGCTCAACAAGTTCCACCGGCTGGGATACACTGAGTCTTACACGGAGACACAAAACTACAAATACTGCTTCCTTAATAGTAGGAGTGGAGATGATGTTCCAGATACTTCTGGCACTCTTGACACCATTGTGGAGGAAACCGATGAACAGATCAATGATGAGGTTGCGGTTGATGCTGCGCTTGAGGATCAATCAGTGATGACAGCCAAAGTGCCAGCCAGTGAAAGTGAATTGTCAAGTAATGATCAGGTGGTCTTTATGGAGGTTGGGGAAACAAACAATGCAGTCGCTCAGTTTGTTGCAGACAATATAGATTTAAACATTGTCTCTATTCACGGAAACACTCCCTTTCACTCAATGGGTTGGATCGAAGTCACCTCTCCGGCACCACCTTTGCCAGATCCACAGACAACAGCAGCTTTCCCCCGGGTGAAGTTGAAGGCACTCGACAAAGCTAAGATCCTGAGAGGAACTGAAGTAAAGATTATTCCATTTACGAACAGGAAACAGATAGGAACGAACGCGATCATGTTTCTCCCCCTCGCTGAGCTTTCCTCCTCCCTGGCTCATGATCAGCCACTCCTCACTCCAGGTGACACACTCTGGGCAGCGGGGTGGGTGATCAAAGCCAACGATCCTGAGTTCCCACACTCCAACTGGAATGGCTGGATGAAGAGAATCCATGCTAATGATGCAAAGCAGAGCACACAGATCGAGTTCCTCCCAGTTATTGAAGGAGACCCTAATGACCTCAACACCATCTTCACCACTCTGAAAGAGTGCATACGGCGTGCTGGGGTCGCTATAGTGACCTTTGATCTTCCGATTTGGCTGAAGGCTGTGAATATAATAAAGCAGGCAAATCTACCCGTCATTCCAAGGTTGGGTGGTTTTCACCTGCTGAAGTCTTATCTTGGATCAATGGGTAACATCATGGAAGATTCTGGACTACTAGATGTGAAAACCAACCCTCTGAACCCTAGTGACTATGGATGGACAATAGGTGTGCATGGGTATGAGCCAGTTCCAACACTGGACCCCACGGCTCCTGAGGAGCTATTGCAGTTCACGAGCTGTAATTGTCATGGAGATTGCAGCAACCGGCGATGCAGCTGCAAGAAGAATGGGGTCACGTGCATCTCGGCCTGTGGAGTCTGTAATGGCATTACATGCAGAGACTGCAGTCATGATGTTGTTGAGTCTGAAGAAGACATAGACAATGACTGTTGAAACTTCTGACATTGTGAATGAGAAATAACTCTTGAGTATTATATACACAAAGAATTAAGTTAAGCACCCCTACACAACGAATTAAGGTAAGCACCCCCTAATATATATTCTTTGTGTATATGTATACATTGGCATATATTCTAAGGTATGTGAGATCAAATAATGATTGGTATGACATTAGCAATTATCCATTGATGAAATTGAGTGATCAAAGTGAAAAAAAGTGATTGGTTGAGTCAGTGATCCGATCACGTGGGTCCTACACACGTTATTGACGCAAAGATCGCTAGAGGTCTTCTCAGAACAATGACTGTACGTTAGAAAACATAAACGTCATCCACACTGTCCGTGATGGACCTATAGCTCCATACTTAAATTGAGGTGAAAATATGCCTAAAATTCCCAAAAAATATCACCTTAAATTATTCAGAATAAAATATTGAAAACGGCATGATTGTTATGTTTTTATGTGACCATAATATCACTTCTCCAGAAAATATAGCAATATCATGGGTATATTACACTGTTTTGACGACAACAAACTTGTAATGTGCGAGGTTGTAAAAAAACGGGGGGGGTGCTTAACTTAATTCTTTGTGTATATATGTATGTGAAATAAAAGCTACTTTGTGTGTAAATGTAAAAGTGAAAATATAAATGTTAACAATCAACTCAGAATCATGAAAAACCCTTATTTGACCCCTCATAAGTTACTTAAGGGCCGATTAAAAAAAAAAAAAATTCTCGAAAATAATTTTTCGGTACCCGAATTCAACAGCTTTTTTTCTGGGTTTCCCACGGGAGTTGAACTTCAACATTTTAACACATGTTATTTCACACCTTTACAAACATATTGGTGAATAAATGTTTTGGTAACAATTTAGTTAACAGATTTGTGAAATATCTCATAAAATGCCCTTACTAAAAGGCACACACCTGTCTATATAAGGTCTCAGAGGTGACAATGCCTATCAGAGCAAAAACCAAGCCATGAGGTCGAAGGAACTGCCTGCAGAGCTCAGAGACAGGATTGTGCCGAGGCACAGATCCGGGGAAGCCTACAAAAAAAAATCTCTGCTGCATTGAAGGTTCCCAAGAGCACAGTGGCCTCCATAATTCTTAAATGGAGGAAGTTTGGAACAACCAGGACTCTTCCTTGAGCTGGCCGCCCAGCCAATCTGAGCAATCGGCGGAGAAGGGCCTTGGTAAGAGAGGTGACCGAGAACCCGATGGTCACTCTGGCTGAGCCCCAGAGATCCTGTGTGGAGATGGGAGAAACTTCCAGAAGGACAACCATCACTGCAACACTCCACCGATCTGGGATTTATGACAGAATGTCGTGTTCGCACAGTATGCAGGTGTAATTGGCCCTCCACAAGTCTTCTTCCTCTTTTATATGCCGGACATGGCTGCAGGTAGCATGATACGTTGGCCAGGCACTGCGTCGGTGATGCAGTATCCACTGTTGGTTGGAATAGGAATTTGGAATTTGGCCAAGGATATATGGCTTACTCTTCATGAAGGAGACTGTGGGATCTTTAACATCCACCAACCAATGCTGACAGGTGGGATACCCAGTTTACCATGACCTGAGGGATGGCACACAGGTTGATGAATCAACCTCCCTGTGAAACACTGGGAAAACAGTATATACCTGGGACGGGATTCAAACACAGGCAGACAGATTAGAGGTAAGCGTGCGTACCTCTAGGCCATCCTGGCAGCCTCCTCTAAAGGTGTAATAGCACTTCACATTGTGTCTAACCCTAAATCTAACCCTAAAAACTCTAGGCCATCCTGGCAGCCTCCTCTAAAGGCGTAATAGCACTTCACATTTTGTCTAACCCTAACTCTAACCCTAAAAACTCTTGGCCATCCAGGCAGCCTCCTCTAAAGGTGAAATAGCACTTCACATTGTGTCTAACCCTAACTCTAACCCTAAAAACTCTAGGCCATCCTGGCAGCCTCCTCCAAAGGTGTAATTGCACTTCACATTTTGTCTAACCATAACTCCAACCCTAAAAACTCTAGGACATCCTGGCAGCCTCCTCTAAAGGTGTAATAGCACTTCACATTTTGTCTAACCCCAACTCTAACCCTAAAAACTCTAGGCCATCCTGGCAGCCTCCTCTAAAGGTGTAATAGCACTTCACATTTTGTCTAACCCTAACTCTGACCCTAAAAACTCTACGCCATCCTGGCAGCCTCCTCTAAAGGCATAATAGCACTTCACATTTTGTCTAACCCTAAAAACTCTAGGCCATCCAGGCAGCCTCCTCTAAAGGTGTAATAGCAATTCACATTTTGTCTAACCCGAACTCTAACCCTAAAAAGTCTAGGCCATCCAGGCAGCCTCATCTAAAGGCGTAATAGTACTTCACATTTTGTCTAACCCTAACTCTAACCCTAAAAACTCTAGGCCATCCAGGCAACCTCCTCTAAAGGTGTAATAGCACTTCACATTTTGTCTAACCCTAAAAACTCTCGGCCATCCAGGCAGCCTCCTCTAAAGGCGTAATAGTACTTCACATTTTGTCTAAACCTAACTCTAACCCAAAAAAACTCTAGGCGATCCTGGCAGCCTCCTCTAAAGGTGTTGTTACAGACGCGGTTTTGGATGTTAGTTTACCGAGCGGTTTGGTATGACCGCGTCTGCACAGTTTACCCGATTCCACTCGAACGTTGGCCAAATCGCGCTATGCTAAATCAATTAAGGAAAGGACACAACGGCTGGGTTAAATGACACGACACCAGGGGTACAGTTCTCAAGACCTCCGGAGGAGGTTATAATATTTGTATGCAGAACGTTTAGATTACACGAACAAGAGGTACAGCATAGGAAGGTGGGCACTTAAACACGGTCTTATATTAGCCCCGACAGACCACAGATAAACGGGACAAGACTGACTCACACAGGGATTGATGGCAAGGAAGGGCAGGTAGTCGATGGATAGCACAAGGTGCACCTTGGCTCAGGGACAGGATAAAGCGCGGTCCAAAAGATGCAGGGAGGTCTCTCAGCGCTCGGAGGTGGCGACTTCTCTCTCCAAGCTGGGGGCGCATCTCACGTCACCTCCGGTAAGTGGCTGCGTATATCCAGCGGGGAGTGACACGCCCTCGGCTCGTTAGCTCCGCCCCAGTTGGAATCGGCCCGCCGCTTCTTATTGGGTGCGGGGGAGTTACCGGGCTCCGCCCTTGACGAGGAGCTGACAGTCAGCCCCTTCGTGGTAACCCCGTAACCTGGAGGTAACCTGGAGCACATGGGCAATGGCGGCTAACCGAGCCGGAGTGAGGACGCCCACTCCCCGCACCGCCGCCGCGCCGCCCCCGCTGTGGTTGTAGTTGTTGTTGTTGTTGTAGTTCCATGAGATGATGGGAGGATGCGGAGATGAGGTTGTGGGGAGGTATTGGGAGGTCCTAAACTCACTACTGGTGCCATACAATCACATTCTGGTGCAACGAAGAGTCAGAATTAATGGAAACGAGTCCTTAACTGACATAGACTAAGAATAACTAGCAAGATGTCCTATAGTTGTCTACGTGAGATGCGGTGAACCTGGGCACGACATTTAATGGGGGAAAAAGGAGAAGGTCGGTTCTACAGAGTGTTGTTTACAGACAATGGGACTAGGGAATGGGGGATTGGGGATAGTTGGGGAGTATTGGGGAAATAGCGGAATATTTACAAGCGGATATGGATGGAGGCCAAATCCCATATCCGCAACATTGCACCCTTCTCTACCTCGGGGCGTCCCGACCCGATAAATCTTTACCTACTTTAGTGTGGCACTCAGATGTAGTTCCCTCTACTATTAACTCTACCCTGAGTGCGACAGTTTTACAGATGTTCACAAATGAGTAAATATGTCCCCCTGCGACGTTGCACCCTTCTCCTCACAGAAACACACCCACAGGATAACCGAATCGCGGAAAGAATTCTCAAACTAAACATACAGCCGGTAGGGAGCATTATTTACACAAGACTACGCTGATATTTACACTACGATCCAGGACCTGTTTTTGGAGGAACACATGCAGATGTTATGCATAGAGAGAGCACGCATGCCAGCATCGATACACCAACCCACGAGTGCTCTGTGGCCTTACGGCCTTTAATAATGTGCAGAGCACCCCATCCAAGCACCAAAAGCACCACCCCATAACACAGTCAGCACCATCCGGTGCACCCATAAAATGTTCATAAATCACCGGTGGTGTCGCAGCCGGCCGATGTTCTGCCGCTGGTCTTGCCTTCGTGTGGTGCACTTGGCCTTCTGGCTTCTTTAAAAAAATAAAGAAAGGCGCCAACCGCGTCCATTTCTTTATTGTGGCCGTCAGGGGGCCAACTAAAAGTGGTTCACCTGTATGGCATAGGTGCCACGTTGACCCATAGGTCCATCAACGGGTGGTGCTTGGCCGCAAAAGACTGCGGTCCATGGTGGGCGGCCACAAAAATTGCGGTCCATATGGTGTATCGATCCCGGCAGCAAGCAGCGAAAGTGCAGGCCCACAACTGCGGAGCCAGCACCTCTCTCTCCTCTCTCTCTGCCCCAAAGCCAGATCCTCGGAGGTGGGAGACAAAAGAAAAGACAAGTGAGTAAGGTGGTAAGGGCGCAAAAGTGCACGCAATACAAGATGATGCACACTGGGGGCACATGGGAACCAGGTGAGACAGGTACGTTCCTACCGTACGCCCACCCCCCCCCCCCACCAGGTAACCTACATTGCCCCTCCCTTACCCCTTACTGTACCCGCACAACACAACACTACCCATAAACATCTACTTTACAAATCAACAAACGTCCCTACTGTCTTCCCCGTTCCTCCCATAAACCAAATTCGTCTTCTCTCCCTCCTAACCAATCAAATTTGCCATTTTCAACTCTCATCAAAATTTGCCATCTCCAACTCAACATCATAATTTGCCATCACCAATTCATCATCAGTCCCTCCTAAGGAGGGAGAGATGGAATCACCCCAACGTCTCATCCACGTCGTGATACGTCCCAACCAATCCACACAGCAATTCTCATTTCCTGCACACAGAACAAAGAAACACAGGTGTGGAGTCATCATCACCACCTCAGGTAAGTGGCTGCGTATGGTGCGACAGGTTCATCAATCCTAACTATTTCCTAAATGACTTTAACAACTTTACATTACCCGGGATCTTTCTCCTGCCAAACCATTGGCCCTCTTACACTATGGGTTCTAAAAACCAATTCCCATTGACCAAACTGTGGTGCTTTTCAATTTGGGGTCTCACTCCCCCGATTCATCTCCCGGTGCCCTCGCACAATTTCTGGGCCGCGACGTGTAGCTCTCCTAGCCGGTCTACCCACCTGCACACCTCCACCACTGCAGTTGCCTCCGAGCTTACCTGCTCCTTACCCTAACCTAACTACCTGGGGAAGGCCCTCTGGCGCTCTCCCCACTCGGTGCCCTCTCTGGCACTGGGCTACCCGGGTCCGTCCTCCGGATCCTCGGGCCCCACTGACACTAACGGCTCCCAGAGCCCACCTGCGGCCTCACCTGGCCGACATCCTCACAGTGGTGGAGTGCCCAACCAACTACACACACTAACAGGCTACACGCCCAGCCATTTCCACAACACTAATGCACCCATCCACAATACCATTCTGCCACCCGCACCACAGATGCCAATATCCAACCACAATTTACCTATACCCTCTACCTAACACTTACACTACCCGCCCCGGGTACTCGTGAAAGGGGTCCACTCTTCCCCCATCCACACCTTCGCACCATGCACACCACTCCGTACCACTTACTCCATATATTCCACACACCTGCACTTGCACACCTGTGCTCTCACACCTGGTGCCACCTGCACCCTTCTCTCCCCAAGCGCATTCGCGCTGATCCACAACACTCACTACTCCACACACTGCTCCACACACCTGTCCAGCTCTCACACAGTATCATCTCATCTAACTACTCCCCTCTGAAACTTGCGCTTCCCAGTCGTCCCTTTAAACTATTGCGCTCCCTCGTCATTATAATCCACACTAATCTACCTGCGTCCCCACTACAGGTATCAGTCACTAACTAATCTTAACGTTACCTACTGTCATCTTCGCTAGATCCCTATCAATATAACCAAGCCCTCCCTGGCTCGGTTGTCATAGCCACCCCATAAACTATTGCGCATTTGCCCCCACTTTTGTGAGGGGTGACAGAGTTGCCATCCCACCACATCGGGCATCTCCCACTACCAATTTTGCACATCAAATTTCAACAAATCAAAAATTTGCCAATCACTACCCATCATCTGCCAATCATTACTGCCAATCCTTTGCCAATCATCAAATTTTGTTTTTCTCTAATTTTGGGGCCAAAACACTAACCTCATCACACAGTCGACTCACTAATGCCTCTCGGTGCGCCAATTCCTGTCCAAAGCCCGGCTTCGTAAAGCCGAGCAATGAATGCGGGTTGTTTGGTGCCAGCGGCTGGATACGTCCCGCATTCGGTGCAGGGAAGGAGGTTTACCCGGGCCGAGATCCCACGCACCATCTCGGCACGAGCCATCCCATGGCTCGATCTCGACCTGCCGGAATGCCTCAACAAAAAGTGGTCGCCATGACGACCCTTCCTATCCAGCCGCCCGCTCCGCCGAGTGGAGCACGGACGCGGCCGTTCAAAGCGAGGCCCAGCACGCACCGAGGGCCCGATTCGGCTAAAAGTCGCTCTAACCTCTAACCCGGTTACCTTCGATGCTTCACCTGCATGCTTACACCCCGCAGCCCGTTCCTTGCTCACACATCCAGCCGTTTCCATGCTCCTCGTCGTACCTTCTCTTACACACCCAGGTACACTCATTCCACTCACACCCTTGGTCACACACCTGACCACCGAACACTTTGGCACACATTCGTTGGTCGCACACCTCACCAACACACCTCTTCGCGCCCCCTCCTCGGTCACCTCCTCTGTGACAATCACAGGTGTGCCCTCACTCGCACACCCAACCACGTGCCTCACGACCAATTCCAGCGTGCATTCCCACACACGCTCTACCATTCCAGGTGTGCATCCTTCCATTCCAGGTGTACATCCTTTCTCACCTGTCACAACCAACTCACGCTCCGTGTCACTCTTACTACTCTCACCTCCACTCTTGTCAGCGCACTCTTTCCTCATGCACCCGTCCGTTACACACCTCTCTCGCGCACACTCTTGCGCACACTCTCCCGTCACACCCTCTGTAACACTCACCACAGGCGTGCATTCTTCCTTGCCTTTGACAGCGCACTCTCTCCCCATGCACCTGTCCGTCACACACCTTTCTCACGCACACTCTTGCGCACACTCTCCCGTCACACCCTCTGTAACACTTACCACACCGCGCTTCCATGTGCTCCCTCGCACACGCGCTACGACCGACTCACTCTCGCCAGCACCCTCACTCCTTGGCACGCACTTTTTCCTCACACACCCCAGAGTCGGACTTTCTCGCACACCTCCTCTTTCGCACACCAGACCTGTCGCACACTTCACCAACGGCCTCTCACGAACACCCGGGTCTATCTCGACCCCCAAGCTCATTAAATCACCTGGCGCATCATACGCACGACCATATTGGTCACCACTTACACCGGGTCCTCTTCCTCTTCGCTTCTCCTTCATCACCTGCGAATCCCTCATCAGGTTAATGAGCACATCATCACGATCCGAACACAGACTTTGGACCAATTCTTTTATCTCCTCTTTTATCTCTTTCTTATCCCCTCTCCGTCGCTTCTTAATTTCGCTCACCCCTTCTTCCACTTCTTCTAATTTCTGCTTCACCTCTTTTATTCCCCGGTACGTCTCCTCCAGCTCGTCCTCCAAGGCTACCTTGACCGTTTCCATGTGCGTCCTCACCTGCCGGTCCTTCGTCTCCATTACCTCTGTCACCTCGTCCAACCTCGTGGTCAGTCCCTCACGTACCATCCGACATTGCCTTTTTGTCGCTATCAAGTCATCTTTTAGTTCTTTCTGTGTCGCCTTTAACCCTCCTAATACCGCAGTGTTCCTTTGAACCTGCTCCGTTAGTCCTTTTTGTCCCTCCGTCAGCTGTTCCACCTCCTGCGTCAGGTCCTCTATGCCCCCTTGTAACTTTACAGTCCCCTTTCTCACCTCCTTCTCCATGTGCTCCTTACAGTGCCTCACCTCCTCGCGCACTCCTCCGACCTCCTCACTCACACCTCTTCTGATCTCCTCTCCCATCACTTGCATCTCCTGCCCAGATGCCACCCTCATCTGCTCCATTTCCTCCCTGTGAGCATCCAGTTTAGTTTCTACCCCCATTCTGACCCCCTCTATCTGCTGCCCCATTTGTTTAACTTCCCTTTCCGCTTGGTCCCTCATGTCCCTCAATTTGCCTTCCATACTGTTTTCTAACCCCTCTAACCCCTTTTGCATCCCTTCCATTTGATTCTCTTGAGCGGCCATTCTGTTTTCTACCCCCATTAACCCCTCCTGTATTTCCCCTAATCTATTGTCTAATCCCTCTATTCTACCCCCTAACCCTCCGATCTGGGCCCCCATGTCCTCCCTCAATTTCTCGCTATTGGACCCCATTTCGCCCCCCATGACCCCCATTTGGTTTCCCATTACCCCCATTTGGCCCTCCAATCGCTCACCCTGAGCATCCATCCGGTTCCCCATTACCCCCATTTGGCCCTCCAATCGCTGACCCTGAGCATCCATCCGGTTCCCCATTACCCCTAATTGCTCACTCTGCAGTTTGAGGGACGCCTGCATTTGCGCCATAAATTGCTCCATGAGGGCCTGCATTTGGGCCATCCCTCCCACTTGTGCAGCGGGTGCGGCCGCCGTAGCTATGTGCGAGGCGCCATTTTGCGCGCCCGCAACCTCGTGCGTGACGACGCCATTTTGCGACCCTGCTACCCTCACTGCTTCGCTCTCCTCATGTCCCTCTATTTGGTCCTGGATCGACCCTGCCTCACTCTCCTCTACCGGAACCCAGCCGTCTTGGTCTGCCATAGCGCGACTTTCAAAATTCGGGTTTTTATTTTTTTTTGTAAAACACAATCAAATTTCGCCTTTATAATTTTGAGCGCGTGAAATGCGCTCCGGCTCGAATCCCACTTCCCGACACCAAATGTTACAGACGCGGTTTTGGATGTTAGTTTACCGAGCGGTTTGGTATGACCGCGTCTGCACAGTTTACCCGATTCCACTCGAACGTTGGCCAAATCGCGCTATGCTAAATCAATTAAGGAAAGGACACAACGGCTGGGTTAAATGACACGACACCAGGGGTACAGTTCTCAAGACCTCCGGAGGAGGTTATAATATTTGTATGCAGAACGTTTAGATTACACGAACAAGAGGTACAGCATAGGAAGGTGGGCACTTAAACACGGTCTTATATTAGCCCCGACAGACCACAGATAAACGGGACAAGACTGACTCACACAGGGATTGATGGCAAGGAAGGGCAGGTAGTCGATGGATAGCACAAGGTGCACCTTGGCTCAGGGACAGGATAAAGCTCGGTCCAAAAGATGCAGGGAGGTCTCTCAGCGCTCGGAGGTGGCGACTTCTCTCTCCAAGCTGGGGGCGCATCTCACGTCACCTCCGGTAAGTGGCTGCGTATATCCAGCGGGGAGTGACACGCCCTCGGCTCGTTAGCTCCGCCCCAGATGGAATCGGCCCGCCGCTTCTTATTGGATGCGGGGGGGTTACCGGGCTCCGCCCTTGACGAGGAGCTGACAGTCAGCCCCTTCGTGGTAACCCCGTAACCTGGAGGTAACCTGGAGCACATGGGCAATGGCGGCTAACCGAGCCGGAGTGAGGACGCCCACTCCCCGCACCGCCGCCGCGCCGCCCCCGCTGTGGTTGTAGTTGTTGTTGTTGTTGTAGTTCCATGAGATGATGGGAGGATGCGGAGATGAGGTTGTGGGGAGGTATTGGGAGGTCCTAAACTCACTACTGGTGCCATACAATCACATTCTGGTGCAACGAAGAGTCAGAATTAATGGAAACGAGTCCTTAACTGACATAGACTAAGAATAACTAGCAAGATGTCCTATAGTTGTCTACGTGAGATGCGGTGAACCTGGGCACGACATTTAATGGGGGAAAAAGCAGAAGGTCGGTTCTGCAGAGTGTTGTTTACAGACAATGGGACTAGGGAATGGGGGATTGGGGATAGTTGGGGAGTATTGGGGAAATAGGGGAATATTTACAAGCGGATATGGATGGAGGCCAAATCCCATATCCGCAACAGTGTAATAGCACTTCACATTTTGTCTAACCCTAACTCTAACCCAAAAAACTCTAGGCCATCCAGGCAGCCTCCTCTGAAGGCGTAATAGTACTTCACATTTTGTCTAACCCTAACTCTAACCCAAAAAACTCTAGGCCATCCTGGCAGCCTCCTCTAAAGGTGTAATAGCACTTCACATTGTGTCTAACCCTAACTCTAACCCTAAAAACTCTAGGCCATCCAGGCAGCCTCCTCTAAAGGTGTAATAGCACTTCACATTTTGTCTAACCCTAACACTAACCCTAAAAACTATAGGCCATCCTGGCAGCCTCCTCCAAAGGCGTAATAGCACTTCACATTTTGTCTAAACCTAACTCGAACCCTAAAAACTCTAGGCCATCCTGGCAGCCTCCTCTAAAGGTGTAATAGCAATTCACATTTTGTCTAACCCTAACTCTAACCCTAAAAACTCTAGGCCATCCAGGCCGCCTCCTCTAAAGGTGTAATAGCACTTCACATTGTGTGTAACCCTAACTCTAACCCGAAAAACTCTAGGCCATCCAGGCAGCCTCCTCTAAAGGCGTAATAGCAATTCACATTTTGTCTAACCCTAACTCTAACCCAAAAAACTCGAGGCCATCCAGGCAGCCTCCTTTAAAGGCGTAATAGCACTTCACATTTTGTCTAACCCTACCTCTAACCCTAAAAACTCGAGGCCATCCTAGCAGCCTCCTCTAAAGACGTAATAGCACTTCACATTTTGTCTAACCCTACCTCTAACCCAAAAAACTCCAGGCCATCCTGGTAGCCTCCTCGAAAGGCGTAATAGCACTTCACATTGTGTCTAACCCTAACTCTAACTCTAAAAAGTCTAGGCCATCCAGGCAGCCTCCTCTAAAGGTGAAATAGCACTTCACATTTTGTCTAACCCTAACTCTAACCCTAAAAACTCTCGGCCATCCAGGCAGCCTCCTCTAAAGGTGAAATAGCACATCACATTGTGTCTAACCCTAAATCTAACCCTAAAAACTCTAGGCCATCCTGGCAGCCTCCTCTAAAGGCGTAATAGCACTTCACATTTTGTCTAACCCTAACTCTAAAAACTCTCGGCCATCCAGGCAGCCTCCTCTAAAGGTGAAATAGCACTTCACAATGTGGCTAACCCTAACTCTAACCCGAAAAACTCTAGGCCATCCTGGCAGCCTCCTCTAAAGGTGTAATAGCACTTCACATTTTGTCTAACCCTAACTCTGACCCTAAAAACTCTAGGCCATCCTGGCAGCCTCCTCTAAAGGCGTAATGGCACTTCACATTTTGTCAAACCCTAAAAACTCTAGGCCATCCAGGCAGCCTCCTCTAAAGGTGTAATAGCAATTCACATTTTGTCTAACCCTAACTCTAACCCTAAAAAGTCTAGGCCATCCAGGCAGCCTCCTCTAAAGGCGTAATAGTACTTCACATTTTGTCTAACCCTAAATCTAACCCTAAAAACTCTCGGCCATTCTGGCAGCCTCCTCTGAAGGTGAACTAGCAATTCACATTTTGTCTAACCCTAACCCTAACTCTAACCCTAAAAACGCTAGGCCATCCTGGCAGCCTCCTCTAAAGGCGTAATGGCACTTCACATTTTGTCAAACCCTAAAAACTCTAGGCCATCCAGGCAGCCTCCTCTAAAGGCGTAATAGTATTTCACATTTTGTCTAAACCTAACTCTAACCCTAAAAACTCTAGGCCATCCAGGCAGCCTCCTCTAAAGGTGTCATAGCACTTCACATTTTGTCTAACCCTAAAAACTCTAGGCCATCCAGGCAGCCTCCTCTGAAGGCGTAGTAGTACTTCACATTTTGTCTAACCCTAACTCTATCCCAAAAAACTCGAGCCCATCCTGGGAGCCTCCTCTAAAGGTGTAATAGCACTTCACATTGTGTCTAACCCTAACTCTAACCCTAAAAACTCTAGGCCATCCAGGCAGCCTCCTCTAAAGGTGTAAGAGCACTTCACATTTTGTCTAACCCTAACACTAACCCTAAAAACTCTAGGCCATCCTGGCAGCCTCCTCTAAAGGTGTAAGAGCACTTCACATTTTGTCTAACCCTAACACTAACCCTAAAAACTCTAGGCCAACCTGGCAGCCTCCTCTAAAGGTGTAATAGCAATTCACATTTTGTCTAACCCTAACTCTAAAAACTCTAGGCCATCCAGGCAGCCTCCTCTAAAGGTGTAATAGCACTTCACATTGTGTCTAACCCTAACTCTAAACCTAAAAACTCTAGGCCATCCAGGCAGCCTCCTCTAAAGGTGTAATAGCAATTCACATTTTGTCTAACCCTAACTCTAACCCTAAAAAGTCTAGGCCATCCAGGAAGCCTCCTCTAAAGGCGTAATAGCAATTCACATTTTGTCTAACCCTAACTCTAACCCAAAAAACTCTAGGCCATCCAGGCAGCCTCCTCTAAAGGTGAAATAGCACTTCACATTTTGTCTCACCCTAACTCTAACCCTAAAAACTCTAGGCCATCCTGGCAGCCTCCTCTAAATGTGTAATAGCAATTCACATTTTGTCTAACCCTAACTCTAACCCAAAAAACTCTAGGCCATCCAGGCAGCCTCCTCTAAAGGCATAATAGCAGTTCACATTTTGTCTAACCCTAACTCGAACCCAAAAAACTCTCGGCCATCCAGGCAGCCTCCTCCAAAGGTGTAATAGCACTTCACATTTTGTCTAACCCTAACTCTAACCATAAAAACTCTAGGCCATCCAGGCAGCCTCCTCTACAGATGTAATAGCACTTCACATTTTGTCTAACCCTAACTCGAACCCAAAAAACTCTCGGCCATCCAGGCAGCCTCCTCCAAAGGTGTAATAGCACTTCACATTTTGTCTAACCCTAACTCGAACCCAAAAAACTCTCGGCCATCCAGGCAGCCTCCTCCAAAGGTGTAATAGCACTTCACATTTTGTCTAACCCTAACTCTAACCCTAAAAACTCTAGGCCATCATGGCAGCCTCCTCTAAAGGTGTAAGAGCACTTCACATTTTGTCTAACCCTAACTCGAACCCAAAAAACTCTCGGCCATCCAGGCAGCCTCCTCCAAAGGTGTAATAGCACTTCACATTTTGTCTAACCCTAACTCTAACCCTAAAAACTCTAGGCCATCCTGGCAGCCTCCTCTAAAGGCGTAATAGCACTTCACATTTTGTCTAACCCTACCTCTAACCCTAAAAACTCTGGGCCATCCTAGCAGCCTCCTCTAAAGGCGTAATAGCACTTCACATTTTGTCTAACCCTAACTCTAACCCTAAAAACTCGAGGACATCCTGGCACCCTGGCAGCCTCCTCTGAAGGTGAAATAGCACTTCACATTTTGTCTAACCCTATCAACTCAAACCCCTCGAATAGTGTGTGGAATTTTGTTGAACGTTCTGCTGGAGAGAAACAGCAGCAATGAAAGGATTTCTTGGAATGACTTAAAACGACTGTCTCACGCAATGTTTTCACTCCCAGGGCATGCACGGGTTTTCTCCAAAGAGGAATTTTGTCCCAGCTGCGAATTATGGCAAAGCTTCATTCTCAATGACGTCAGAATTTCAACTTGGTTGAAGTTTGATGATTTTCTTGATGACGTCATATTTGCATCATGGCTTCATCACATCAGACCATATGCGAGGGAACCTAAACTTGAGGATGGATCACATGTACAATTGAAAATGACAAAGATATATGCGCCATTATGGATTATTTGTCAGCTCTCCAAGTTTCATGTTCGGTCACAGTCGAACCTGCAAATGATAAAGTAGCCAAAACTCCATTATACCGGAACCTCTTATTTTCATGAATAATGGACGAAATTGAGGGTACACACGACTACATGTTTTGATTTGTCTCATGGCAGCAGGTTAGAGAGACTGTATGAAAGAACTGTATTATAAAAGAACAAGAACAAAGGAGCCAGAGAATGAGTTTTGTGAAACAGTTTACCCGAACCCGAACCCTAACCCAAACCCGAACCCAAACCCAAACCCAAACCCGAACCATTATGTTTATGTCCAAACAGTTTTTGATGTTTTACAAGCAAACATTATATATCATTGCAAAGTGAAAAAGGAAACCTACTCCCTGGTTCCCTCGCTCATTCATCCATCAAATCCCACTTACCTGCAATATATTCGTTATGGTTACAATGTCCATCATCGCTGTTAACATCAACCAATTAATTTCTAAATTATCTGAAGCTCAAAGATAGCAATTAAATGAGATCAAAACTGTTTGTGGCTCATGCCCAAGTGATGGAATTGCTCTGTATCATTTACAAAATCTTCCATCATAGTCCTGAAACAAACTTATCCAATCCAAAGTGCCTTTGATTATTGTACACCACTTCCTTCCTATTCCATCTCCAGGTGCTTCATGACGTCATCACCGGGTGCCGAAGGGGTTCACGGCGATAACACGAGGCGAAATGGAGTACTCAGTTTTCATCCATTTGTTTGTTTTACACCACTCCCTCCCATTTCCGTCTCTTTGTGCTGCATGGCAGCATTGCCGGTTGCCAAAGGCGCCCCAGCAATGTTATGAGCTGGAGTATATGTCATTACTTCATTTGGCATGGGGGCGGTGTACTTTGAATGTTGCTCTTCTTGTTGTACACCACTCCTTTCCTATGCCATTTCCAGGCGCTGCATGACGTCATTGCCGGGCACCGAAGGGGGCTCGGCAGTGACGCACGCTGAAAGGGAGTACTCAGTTTTCACTCTGGTTGTTTTCTTTCTTGTTTTCTTGTTTGTTTGTTTGTTTGTTTGTCCGGGCGATATCTCAGCCATCCTTTGAGCGAGGAAGCCGAAATTTTGGCACAATAGTGAGCAAGTCCTTTGTCAAAAACGATATTTTTTGTTTTTTGATTAATCAATCAATTGATTCGTTACTTAATTATTATCGATTAATTAAGTACTTATAAATTAAGTACTTCCGGTCCCTCGAGCGACGGGGCTTGCTTCGATCTCTCCACGGCATCAAAGTTTGAGTGTTTTCCCATTCGTTTCTTTGTCAAATTTCCGCTGCGTATTTTGTTGTGTATGTGTTATTGTGTTTCTATTTGGTTTTGGTTTTGTAGTTGTTGCAAATTTGTGTGTAATTAGTCGTTTCTTTGTTCGCGCCTCGTGCGGCCTGGTGTCTCGTGCGGCCTCCTCGTCTCGACTTGTGCCCCGCCCCCTATATCTCGTTTGTTCTTTCACCTCTGCTCCTGCTTTCTCAAATCCACGTTCTCACTTAGAGACTTTTCCCAGATTGTTTTCATGGTTTTGTTTAAATATTTATTTTAATATGTTTAAACCGCAGCCGTGATGCTGACGCCGCCCACCCCACCCCCCAGAATTTCCATGTTTTAAACGTTTCCCAGTGTGTACCCTGGATAAGAATAGGTACGCCGTATCCCTGCGTGTCGTAAGAGGCGACTAAGAGGATTGGCGTCAGGAAGGGCATCCGGCCATAAAAAAAACCATTGCCTCAAAAAGAGAACCATGACAATTACAACTACATGTGGGCAGGGTACAGCCCGAAGTGGAGATCGGTTTCTGAGGTTTGGGACATGGAATGTAGGGACAATGACAGGGAGATCAGGAGAAGTGGTGGAAGTATTGGTCAGAAGAAGAGTGGACATATGTTGTGTGCAAGAGACGAGATGGAAGGGAAGTGGTGTGAGAATGGTGAAGGGTAGGCAGGGACAGAAATACAAGATTGTGTGGCAAGGGTGCCCGGAGGGCGTGAATGGTGTTGGTGTCCTGTTTTCTGAGGAGTTTGTAGACAGTGTGGTGAGTGTGACTAGAGTGAATGATAGGTTGATGATGGTGAAAATGATGATTGGAAAGCTCTCGGTGAACGTCATCTCGGGATATGCTCCGCAGGTTGGTCGAAGCGATGAAGAGAAGGACAAGTTCTGGTGTGCGATAGAGAAGCTGATGGAAAACGTGAAAGATGAGGAAGTTGTTGTGGTAGGAGGAGACCTAAATGGACATGTGGGAAGGAGTATGGATGGTTTTGACGGAGTTCATGGGGGTTACGGATATGGTGTGAGAAATGGAGAAGGTGAAAGGCTTTTGGAGTTTGCTGATGGAGCTGATTTGTTGATTTGTAATACTCATTTCCAGAAAGAGGATAATAAGCTTGTGACATACACGTCAGGTGGGTCGACGACAACCGTTGACTACCTGATGGTGCGTAGGCGAGATAGGGGGCACCTCCGAGACACAAAGGTGATCCCGGGGGAGGAGGCTGTTTCACAGCACCACTTGGTTGTCTGCGACGTAAGGGTGAAAGGTGCGAGGAGAGCTCGGCGGGTGAAGTACCAACCGAGAATGAAGGTGTGGAGGTTGAAAGAGGTGACAGTAAGGGAGGCATTAAAAGAGAGGCTGAGTAGGGTCGAGGATGATGTGGTTGAGCTTGAAAGTGGTTGGATGTCAATGAAAGCTAGTCTGTTGGGAGCCGTTGGTGAGGTATGTGGATGGACAAAAGGACCACCGAGGCACTCGGAAACATGGTGGTGGGATGATGAAGTTGGAAAGAGGATTGACGAGAAGAGGAAGAAGTTCAAGGAGTGGCAGAAGGCGAAGGGTACGGGAGCAGAAACAGCAGTGCATGAAAGTTATAAGGCAGCCAGGAAGGCTGCAAAGAAAGAGGTAGCAAAGGCGCAGGAGGCATGTAGGAAAATGTTCGGAGAACGCTTGGATTCGGAAGAGGGTCAGAAAGCAGTATTCAGGATTGCAAAGCAGATAGCGAAAGAGAGGTATGATGTGATGGGGGTGAGTTGCTTGAAGGATGAAGTGGGACAAATCGTTGTCGACCCAGATGGAATTAAAGGAAGATGGAAAAGATATATGGAAATGCTGTTGAATACAGAGAATGAATGGGATGGCAACATAGAGAGTAACCCAGTTTTAGGACCGGCAGAGAAGATAACTGAGAAGGAAGTTGAGGAAGCGATAAAAGCAATGAAGGGTAGAAAAGCGGGAGGGCCGACGGGAGTTGTGGGAGATATGTTGAAGGCAGCAGGAAGTTGGGGTGTGAAGAGAATGACAGAGATCTGTAATCTGGTGGTGAAAGAGGGCCGCATTCCAGTGGATTGGGAACCGAGTACCCTCGTCCCTCTATACAAGGGGAAAGGTGACCCTCTGGAGTGTGGCTCGTACCGAGCGATAAAGTTATTGGAGCATGGAATGAAGGTATTGGAAAGGGTGTTGGAGAGGAGGATAAAGAAGAAAGTGAAGATCAACGAAATGCAGTTTGGATTTATGCCAGGAAGAGGAACGACAGACGCGCTTTTCATTGTGAGGCAGTTGCAGGAGAAGTACATGGAGAAGAGGAAGAAGTTGTTTCTTGGGTTTGTTGATCTGGAGAAAGCATTCGATCGGGTTCCACGCAAAGTATTGACATGGGCATTGAGGAAGTTAGGAGTGAAGGAATGGTTGATCAGAGTAGTGATGGCAATGTACAAAAGAGCGCGCACAGCTGTAAGGACGAAGGACGGGAACAGTGGTGAGTTTGAGGTGAAGGTGGGAGTGCATCAGGGGTCGGTACTAAGTCCACTACTATTTGTAGCTGTGATGGAGGTGCTGGCTCAGAACGTAAAGGAGGGTTTACCGTGTGAGTTGTTGTATGCAGATGATCTGGTGTTGATTGCGGAAAGTATGGATGGACTGAAGGGTGAGGATGAACACGTGGAAGGAATGTATGGAGACAAAAGGTCTGAAGGTGAATATCGGAAAGACGAAGGTGATGGCAAGTGGTAAAGCATGTGGTGAGGTGGAAAGAACTGGGAAGTGGCCCTGTGCTGTGTGTAGGAAGGGTGTCGGAGTGAACTCCATTCAGTGTACAATGTGCGCTGAGTGGGTTCATCAAAAATGTAGTGGTCTGAGAGGGTCATTAACCAGTGTGGCAGCTACATTCAAATGTAAGGTGTGCACAGAGGGAGCTGCAGATGGAGGAAATGTTGAGTTGGATCTTGGAGACGGCGTGAAGCTGGAAGGTGTGAAAACATTTTGCTACCTCGGAGACATGCTGAATGGAGAAGGTGGATCAGACTCGGCAACGGTTGCTCGAGTGAGATGTGCATGGAAGATGTTTCGGGAATTGAGTGGCGTGCTGATGATGAGGGGAGTGTCGTTGAAGCTGAAGGGAAAGGTGTATGCTGCATGTGTGAGAAGTGTTATGATTTATGGGAGCGAGACATGGGTAATGAACGTAGAGCAGCAACGAAGGTTGGAAAGGGTGGAAATGCGAATGGTTCGACGGATGTGCGGAGTATCGTTGAGAGAGAGGAAGACAAATGATGAATTGCGAAAGATGATGGGAATAGAGCCTGTGATTGATGCTGTGAAGAAGAACAGGTTGAGATGGTTTGTTCATGTGTTGAGGAAGGATGAAAGTGACTGGTTGAGAAGAGTGATGGAAATGAATGTAGAAGGAAGTAGAAGACGGGGAAGACCGAGAAAGACTTGGCTAAAGATGGTGGAAGAAGAAATGCGGGCAAGGGGGTTAACAAGGAGAGATGCAGAAAATAGGGCAAAATGGAGAAGATTGTCATGGGGACCGCAAGGCTAACCCCCGCTCTAGCAGGGAAAATGGCCTTTAAAATGCATGTTGTTGTTGTAAGTACTTATAAATTTCCTTTCTCTTCTGGGCAGCATTATCTCAGGCACCTTTTGAGCTCGGAAGATGATATTTGGACATGACAGTGACCAAGTGATTTAGCTGTAAAGGCTATTTTTGATTAATCAATTAATTGATTAATTATTTTATTATTTGATTAATTATTTACTTAATTAATTTTTTAGAAGTTACAGATTCAGATGAAACGGTGGTGGTTTAGGTATTCTATTAGCCAATTGATTCATTATTTTATGATTATGATTTATTTATTTTCATGATTAATTGTACACAGCACCTTACCTATACCATCCCCAGGTGCTGCATAACGTCATTGCCAGGCACCGAAGGGGGCTTGGCAGTGACGCACGCTGAAAGGGAGTACTCAGTTTTCACTCTGATTGTTTGTTTTCTTGCTTTCTTGCTTTCTTGTTTGTTTGTCCGGGCAATATCTCAGCCATCCTTTGAGCTAGGAAGCTGAAATTTCGGCACAATAGTGAGCAAGTCCTTTGTCAAAAACAGTATTTTTTGTTTTTTGAATAATCAATAAATTGAGGAGTTATTTAATTATTAGCGATTAATTAAGTACTTATTTAATTAATCAAATTTCCTTTCTCTTCTGACCATTAACTCAGGCACCTTTTGAGTTAGGAAGCTGATATTTGGACATGCCAATGACCAGGTGATTTGGCTGCAAAGGCTATTTTTGATTTATTAATTAAACAATTGATCAGTTAATCGATGAATTATTTAATTATTCGATTAATGACTAAAAAAATTTTTTTTTTTTAAAGTTACAGATTCTGATGAAATGGTGGTGGTTTATGTGTTCTATGACCGAATTGATTAATAATTTAATTTTTTATGATTATTATTTATTTCTTTTCATTATTAATCATTTATTTATTTTCTTTCTCATTTGGCCAATATCTCAGGCACCTTTTGAGCTCGTAAGCTAATATTTGGACATGAGTGACCAAGTGATGTGGCTATCAAGGATATTTTTGATTTATTGATTAATCAATTAATCGATTAATTATTTATTGATTAATCGATTAATTATTTATTGATTAATCAATTAATTATTTTATTTTTTATTAATGACTTATTTCATTAAATTTCTAAACGATACATCTTCGGATGAAGCACGAGTGGTTTAGTTATGCTATTAGCCAATTGATGAAGAAAATATTTTGTGATAATCTTTTATTGATTTTAATTATACGATTAATCAATCAATTAGCGTACACCTCTCCCTCCCAATGCAGCCCCTATGAGCTGCACTGCGGTATTGCCGGGCACCGGGAGCACCCCGGCAATGCCGCGCTGTAGGATATTTAATTATTTGGCATGGGGGCGGTGTACTTTGAATGTATCTGTACTTGTTTTCTTGTTTGTTTGTCCGGGTGATATCTCAGCCATCCTTTGAGCTAGGAAGCTGAACGTTCGGCACAGTAGTGAGCAAGGCCTTTGTCAAAAATAATATTTTTTGTTTTTTGATTAATCAATTAATTGAGGAGTTATTTAATTATTAGCGATTAATTAAGTACAGTACTTATTTAATTAATCAAATTTCCTTTCTCTTCTGACCATTAACTCAGGCATCCATCCATCTATCTATCTACCTCTCTCTGTCTCTCTCTCCATCCCCACTCCTGCCTACACCCTCTGTCTCTGCATCCCCACTCCTGCCTACACCCTCTGTCTCTGCAACCCCAATCCTGCTTGCGCTTGCGCTCTTTTTTTTTTCTTTTTCTCTTTCTTTCTTTTTCTCTTCTCTTCTCTTCTCTTCTCTTCTCTCCTCTTTCTCTTTCTTTCTTTCTTTCTCTCTCTCTCTCTCTCTCTCTCTCTCTCTCTCTCTCTCTCTCTCTCTCTCTCTCTCTCTCTCTCTCTCTCTCTCTCTCTCCATCCCTCTCTCTCTCTCTCTCTCTCTCTCTCTCTCCATCCCCACCCCTGCCTGCACTCTCTCTCTGTCCACCTTCACCCCCTGCCGGCACCCTCTGTCCACCTTCACCCCTGCCTGCACTCTGTCCACCTTCACCCCTGCATGTACTTTATCCACTCTCACCCTAACCTGCACTCACTCCATGATCACTCCCGTCTGCTCTTGCAACACCCGAAGCTGCACTCTCACCACTAACTATATTTGCTACATCGCCACCACTCTGTGCTCTTACTCCACCCTCACGCTAACCTGCACTTATTACACCCTCACCACATCCTGCACTCATTCGGCCTGCACCACTGTGCACACTCGCTTGACGAAGACCACTGTCAAAACCTGCTGCGTGTTCACCACAGCCCGGACTCGCTCACCTTCACGAATGGCAATCTCCTCTCCAGACTCCTTCCACAAACAATCCATTTTTATCTACAAATTCTTATACTGCTTGACTTGTTACTAAAACGAGTAGGCCTCAGAACACACACTGCTAAGTAAATCCATCAAATTTACAGGCTGATGTGTAAATACCGCACGACAACAACACAACAATAAAATCTTTCATTCTGATTAAATGAATCGATTTTCCAGCATTGTAAGGTAGCCAGAGACAGACACTACTGCGAGGGGCAATAGATGCACGTAGGCCCTCCTAAAAATTGTCTCATATTTTATTTTCACAAATCACAATTGTTTCCAAAAACGACTTTAGTGCAGAAACGTCCACGAGGTACAGGATCGATTCACTCTGAATGCCGAAGACTCCACATGTATGCCGACATCATCCACAAAAATATCTTACCTTGAAAATGTATGTGGTGCTGATACTTTGGGGCCTAAAAGTAAGAAGATCTCTTCAAAGACTTGACATTTTTCACACAGACGTAGGCAGCCTCCAGGGCCAAACATCCTGCTCACAAACATTACAGCTTCCATACCTTTAACCTGCACACAAATAATCCACAATGTCACCTTGAGAATGGCTGGTTTGCACTTCAGACAAATTCAGTTGTGTTCTTCAGAGTGATAGCGTCAATGATGGACATCTAGGGAGGCAAAGTTCGGGTAAACACAGAGGATGAGGAGGAAAAGTTCGGGTAAACATAGAGGATGAGGAGGCAAAGTTCGGGTAAACACAGAGGATGAGGAGGCAAAGTTCGGGCAAACACAGAGGATGAGGAGGCAAAGTTCGGGCAAACACAGAGGATGAGGAGGCAAAGTTCGGGTAAACACAGAGGATGAGGAGGCAAAGTTCAGGTAAACACAGAGGATGAGGAGGCAAAGTTCGGGTAAACACAGAGGATGAGGAGGCAAAGTTCAGGTAAACACAGAGGATGAGGAGGCAAAGTTCGGGTAAACACAGAGGATGAGGAGGCAAAGTTCGGGCAAACACAGAGGATGAGGAGGCAAAGTTCGGGTAAACACAGAGGATGAGGAGGCAAAGTTCAGGTAAACACAGAGGATGAGGAGGCAAAGTTCAGGTAAACACAGAGGATGAGGAGGCAAAGTTCGGGTAAACACAGAGGATGAGGAGGCAAAGTTCGGGTAAACACAGAGGATGAGGAGGCAAAGTTCGGGTAAACACAGAGGATGAGGAGGCAAAGTTCGGGTAAACACAGAGGATGAGGAGGCAAAGTTCGGGTAAACACAGAGGATGAGGAGGCAAAGTTCGGGGGGAAAAAAAGGATGAGGAGGCAAAGCAAACGAATGCATAAAACTAGACGTTGCGGGACAGACTCTGCTGGTCCATACAAACATTTAGCCTCATGATTCGTACGAAACAAGATGGGCATTTGTCTTGGGATGATTGGTACTGATGTAGGTATATTGTATTATTATTGTATTATTGTATGCATTGGTACTGATGTAGATTCCACAGTACAAAACAAGATCGGCATTTGCCTTGGGATGATTGGTACTGATGTAAATATATTGTATTATTATTGTATTATTGTATGTATTGGTACTGATGTAGATTCCACAGTACCACACAAGATGGTGATTTGCCTTGGGATGATTGGTACCAAACAAGATGGTGATTTGCCTTGGGATGATTGGTACCAAACAAGATGGTGATTTGCCTTGGGATGATTGGTACGAAACAAGATTGGGATTTGCCTTGAAATGATTGGTACGAAACAAGATGGGGATTTGCCTTGGGATGATTGGTACGAAACAAGATGGGGATTTGCCTTGGAATGATTGGTACCAAACAAGATGGGCATTTGCCTTGGAATGATTGGTACCAAACAAGATGGGCATTTGCCTTGGAATGATTGGTACCAAACAAGATGGTGATTTGCCTTGGGATGATTGGTACGAAACAAGATGGGGATTTGCCTTGGAATGATTGGTACCAAACAAGATGGGCATTTGCCTTGGAATGATTGGTACCAAACAAGATGGTGATTTGCCTTGGGATGATTGGTACGAAACAAGATGGGGATTTGCCTTGCGATGATTGGTACCAAACAAGATAGTGATTTTCTTTGGGATGATTGGTACAAAACAAGATGGGGATTTGCCTTGGGATGAGGTTGCATTGATGTATCGGTATCGAGTCAATTGAAGATCCCACAACAACGAAAACAACATCAAGGTGAAGAAAATCTTAAATTTCATTCCTTCACAACACCACTCATTCAAAGCACAAGGGAAGGATTTATGCACAATGAGTGTTGTGAAGTGGTGTTATAGTAATGCTAATGTATAATTTTGTGTGAAGTGGTGTTATAGTAATGCTAATGTATAATTGTGTGAAGTGGTGTTATAGTAATGCTAATGTATAATTTTGTGTGAAGTGGTGTTATAATAATGCTAATGTATAATTTTGTGTGAAGTGGTGTTATAGTAATGCTAATGTATAATTTTGTGTGAATCGGTGTTATAGTAATGTGAATGTATAATTTTGTGTGAAGTGGTGTTATAGTAATGCTAATGTATAATTTTGTGTGAAGTGGTGTTATAATAATGATAATGTATAATTTTGTGTGAAGTGGTGTTATAGTAATGCTACTGTACACTTTTGTGTGAAGTGGTGTTATAATAATGCCAATGTTTCATTTTGTGTGAAGTGGTGTTATAGTAATGCTAATGTTTCATTTTGTGTGAAGTGGTGTTATAATAATGCTAATGTATACTTTTGTGTGAAGTGGTGTTATAATAATGCTAATGTATAATTTTGTGTGAAGTGGTGTTATAGTCATGCTAATGTATAATTTTGTGTGAAGTTGTGTTATAGTAATGCTAATGTATAATTTTGTGTGAAGTGGTGTTATAGTAATGATAATGTATTTGTGTGAAGTGGCGTTATAGTAATGCTAATGTATAATTTTGTGTAAAGTGGTGTTATAGTAATGCTAATGTATAATTTTGTGTGAAGTGGTGTTTTAGTAATGATAATGTATAATTTTGTGACGTGGTGTTATAATAATGCTAATGTATAATTTTGTGTGAAGAGGTGTTATTGTCATGCTAATGTATAATTTTGTGTGAAGTGGTGTTGTAATAATGCTAATGTATACTTTTGTGTGAAGTGGTGTTATAAAATGCTAATGTATACTTTTGTGTGAAGTGGTGTTATAGTCATGCTAATGTATAATTTTGTGTGAAGTGGTGTTGTAGTCATGCTAATGTATAATTTTGTGTGAAGTTGTGTTATAGTAATGCTAATGTATAATTTTGTGTGAAGTGGTGTTCTAGTAATGATAATGTATAATTTTGTGTGAAGTGGTGTTATAGTAATGCTAATGTATACTTTTGGGTGAAGTGGTGTTATAATAATGCTGATGTATACTTTTGTGTGAAGTGGTGTTATAATAATGCTGATGTATAGTTTTGTGTGAAGTGGTGTTATAGTAATGATAATGTATAATCTTGTGTGAAGTGGTGTTATAATAATGCTACTGTATACTTTTGTGTGAAGTGGTGTTATAATAATGCTAATGTATAATTTTGTGTGAAGTGGTGTTATAGGCATGCTAATGTATAATTTTGTGTGAAGTTGTGTTATAGTAATGCTAATGTATAATTTTGTGTGAAGTGGTGTTATTGTAATGCTAATGTTTCATTTTGTGTGAAGTGGTGTTATAGTTATGCTAATGTTTCATTTTGTGTGAAGTGGTGTTATAGTAATGCTAATGTATAATTTTGTGTGAAGTGGCGTTATAATAATGCTAATGTATAATTTTGAGTGAAGTGGTGTTATAATAATGCTAATGTACAATTTTGTGTGAAGTGTTGTAGTAATGCTAATTTTTCATTTTGTGTGAAGTGGTGTTATAATAATGCTAATGTATACTTTTGTGTGAAGTGGTTATAATAATGCTAATGTATACTTTTGTGTGAAGTGGTGTTATAGTAATGCTAATGTATACTTTTGTGTGAAGTGGTGTTATAGTAATGATAATGTATACTTTTGTGTGAAGTGGTGTTATTGTAATGCTAATGTATAATTTTGTGTGAAGTGGTGTTATAATAATGCTAATGTATAATTTTGTGTGAAGTGGTGTTATAGTAATGATAATGTTTCATTTTTTGTGAAGTGGTGTTATAATAATGCCAATGTATACTTTTGTGTGAAGTGGTGTTATAGTAAGGCTAATGTTTCATTTTGTGTGAAGTGGTGTTATAGTAATGCTAATGTTTCATTTTGTGTGAAGTGGTGTTATAGCAATGCTAATGTATAATTTTGTGTGAAGTGGTGTTATAATAATGCTAATGTATAATTTTGAGTGAAGTGGTGTTATAATAATGCTAATGTATACTTTTGTGTGAAGTGGTGTTATAATAATGCTAATGTATACTTTTGTGTGAAGTGGTGTTATAGTAATGATAATGTATAATTTTGTGTGAAGTGGTGTTATAATAATGCTGATGTATACTTTTGTGTGGTGGTGTTATAATAATGCTGATGTATAATTTTGTGTGAAGTGGTGTTATAGGCATGCTAATGTATAATTTTGTGTGAAGTGGTGCTATGGTAATGATAATGTATAAATTTGTGTGAAGTGGTGTTATAGTAATGCTAATGTTTCATTTTGTGCGAAGTGGTGTTGTAGTAATGTTAATGTTTCATTTTGTGTGAAGTGGTGTTATAGTAATGCTAATGTATAATTTTGTGTGAAGTGGTGTTATAGTAATGCGAATGTTTCATTTTGTGTGAAGTGGTGTTATAGTAATGCTAATGTATAATTTTGTGTGAAGTGGTGTTATAGTAATGCTCATGTTTCATTTTGTGCGAAGTGGTGTTGTAGTAATGTTAATGTTTCATTTTGTGTGAAGTGGTGTTATAGTAATGCTAATGTATAATTTTGTGTGAATTGGTGTTATAGTAATGCGAATGTTTCATTTTGTCTGAAGTGGTGTTATAGTAACGAGAGATACCCGTGCTATGCACGGGTGGGAGGCCAGAAGCAAACAGGCAATGCAGATACGGCGAATGGTAAAGCATGAAACCAATAAATTCCACATTCCTGTCGCACCTTCAGTCGCACGTCAGACATGGACAGCAAGTTCGTGAATGACTTCCATGAAAAACGTACCCGTTGGCAAACAAATGGGTACGTTCACGGTTAGAAACATCGATCGTGGGACCGTGGCGAGTCTGCATATGGCGATGGCAAAACATCAGAAATTGAAGGTTTTTTTAATTTTAAATGATTCATATAAACGTCCGTTGAATCATATCACACGCAAATCATCAAAATCTAAACAGTATTTGTAGAATTTCAATAAAAGCCACATCACTGTTCATATCGGTAAATATTATTCCATCGTGATTGACACACTATGATCGTGAATCGTGATCGATAATCGTGTTCACAATCGCTGTGTCGTATGTACTCCCGATACGTGCACCAAATTCCCGATACGTGTAAGTGTACCAAATCAACAGTTAAAAGGATTTTGAGCCGATAGGTGTTACGGCCTTGGCAAGATCGATGGAGACAGCGATCTGTTAGCGATTGATGGAGACATGATGCTTTCCCGGGTGCAGCCGTTTGTGCGTCGTCACAATGAGAACAATGGACGTTATGCGAACGCGAATGTTATGCGGGAGTCCAAACCTGAGAATGCTGGAGACCAAAGCTGAAATTGGGAAAACCAAATAGCCTATTTTACTCCTGGAGATCCCAGGATTATCCACCCACAATATCTTTGCGATCGGTTCAGCAGTTTTTACGGTACCTTCGAACGGACAGACGGACATTTGGTGAATTATAGTAAGATGCTAATGTATAATTTTGTGTGAAGTGGTGTTATATTTATGTGAAAGTATAATTTTGTGTGAAGACCGGTAATCTTGACAAATCTCACACTCTCACAATGTCTCTCCTTGAAAGACCGACTGGACAACCCTCCCATGTACTTTCTCAACAATCCTCTCCAAGAAGTTCTGTCTCTCTAGCTTTAGGGTCTCACTATCTGCCATGATCTTTCCTGGGAAAACCACATTTCCAAGCTGGCCTCCAAAGCCAGTCGCCGACTAGGCATCCTCCGTCGTGCGAAGTCCTACCTTGGCACACCTGAGCTCCTCAGCACAGACAAGGCTTTCATCCGCAGCTCAATGGAGTACTGCTCTCCACTCTGGGCTGGTGCTCCTGCCTCACACCTAGCTCGTCATCACGCTGTTGAAACCAAAGCTTTCAGAATCCTTGGAATCTCCTGCGATGAAGCTATCTCTGAGGGCCTTTCACTCACTCACCGCAGGCAGGTTGGTGGTCTTGCTGTCTTCTACCGTCTCCTCTCTGGCCTTGCCCCCCCCAGCTCTCTCTGGGCTCTGTCCCCCAAATATTCCTTCAGGTCGCACAAGATCTGCCAGTAACCCTCTTATGGTTAAACTGCCAAAATCTAGGCCACATATGAATGAATGACCATATGAATGGGGTACTCTGTGACCCCATTCATATGGAGGGGGTTGGTGGCTCTGTGACCCCATTCATATGGAGGGGGTTGGTGCTCTGTGACCCCATTCATATGGAGGGGCTTAGTGCTCTGTGACCCCATTCATAGGGAAGGGCTCACCTTCACTCTTTCATTCCCCTTTTCTCCCGCCTCTTGAACAAACTCCCACACTCTCTTCAATCCCACTCATCCTTTCAGGTCTTTAAAACAGCTCTTGACAACCTTCTCTTATCTTCCCCAATCTAAAACTTTGATATTTTCTACCCCCGTTAATACACTCCAAATCTGCCTCTTTCAATCCCCAACTTCATTCCTGAAATTCCTAGTAGTGTTCATTTGCTTTATACCGTGTATTCCCCCCCTCCTCCCCCAGCCCTCCCCCTTCCACAGATCTACCGACGTTCCTGTTCTCTACTGTTGTTGCTTGTGTGCTTCCCTCTCTTGTCTCCCGCTCCCTTCATTATATGTTCTATGTGTCCATTTATGTTTTTTGTGATTGTTTGCTCTTACACGAGCCTCGATTTTGTGTACAAAAAAAGAACCATGTGGAAATGAAATGATTATGATCGATGTTCCCATTGCTCCTTTCAAAGGGAAGGGATTGGTGCTCTCTGACCCCATTCATAGCAAGTGGGTTAGTGCTCTGACCCCATTCATAGCGAGGGGGTTGGTGCTGTCTGACCCCATTCATAGCGAGTGGGTTAGTGCTCTGACCCCATTCATAGCGAGGGGGTTGGTGCTCTGTGACCCCATTCATATGGAGGGGGTTGGTGGCTCTGTGACCCCATTCATATGGAGGGGGATGGTGCTCTGTGGCCCCATTCATATGGAAGGGGTTGGTGGCTCTGTGACCCCATTCATATGGAGGGGCTTGGTGGCTCTGTGACCCCATTCATATGGAGGGGGTTGGTGGTCTTAGACCCCATTCATAGGGAGGGGGTTGGTGGTCTGTGACCCCATTCATAGGGAGGGGGTTGGTGGTCTGTGACCCCATTCATAGGGAGGGGCTTGATGCTATGTGACCCCATCCATAGGGAGGGGGTTGGTGCTGTGACCCCATTCATATGGAGGGGGTTGGTGCTCTGTGACCCCATTCATACGGAGGGGGTTGGTGCTCTGTGACCCCATTCATATGGAGGGGGTTGGTGCTCTGTGACCCCATTCATATGGAGGGGGTTGGTGGCACTGTGACCCCATTCATATGGAGGAGGTTAGTGGCTCTGTGACCCCATTCATACGGAGGGGGTTGGTGCTCTGTGACCCCATTCATATGGAGGGTGTTGGTGCTCTGTGACCCCATTCATATGGAGGGGGTTGGTGGCTCTGTGACCCCATTCATATGGAGGGGGTTGGTGGCTCTGACCCCATTCATATGGAAGGGGTTGGTGCTCTGTGACCCCATTCATAGGGAGGGGGTTGGTGGCTCTGTGACCCCATTCATAGGGAGGGGGTTGGTGCTCTGTGACCCCATTCATATGGAGGGGGTTGGTGGCTGTGACCCCATTCATATGGAGGGGGTTGGTGCTCTGTGACCCCATTCATATGGAGGGGGTTGGTGCTCTGTGACCCCATTCATATGGAGGAGGTTGGTGGCTCTGACCCCATTCATACGGAGGGGGTTGGTGGCTCTGTGACCCATTCATATGGAGGGGGTTGGTGGTTCTGTGACCCCATTCATATGGAGGGGGTTGGTGGTTCTGTGACCCCATTCATATGGAGGGGGTCGGTCCTCTGTGACCCCATTCATATGGAGGGGGTTGGTCCTCTGTGACCCCATTCATATGGAGGGGTTGGTGCTCTCTCAAGCTCTCGTTTCTTTCAGTTTTTATCCATTCCGTGGAACTAACCCTAAAATTAAGTTGTGGAATTCCGCTGGAAAATGGCTTCGTCTTTAAGAACAAAAATAATAAAGTAGTAAAATCGAATCTGACTTACAAAACTTTTGCGAATTCCATTTGGTTTCGAATAAAACCCAGAGGGAGGAACACGAGGCACCCAAAAAAGAACATTCGCTCGAGCACGACGCTAATTATTCCCTTATCGGGAGAGACGTCACAATTAATAAATTATATATTTCTCCCTTTTCTGTAAGTGGCACGAACCGCCGCAGCACACATCGAGGGAAGCGGAATCCGAGTGGAAAATTTGAAATTGTGGAGCCGGAAAATAATTTTTTACAAACCATGGGAAAGGCATAATTTGTTTCAGGGTGGGAAAGCAAGTGTGCGAGAAAGTTGAAGAGCGGAGTACGGCGTGTTCACTTTGCTTCAGCTCAAAGTCGAACCCCGTTACTCTTCAGACATGGCACCAAGCCATCAGAAAAGGTCAATGTGGGGTCATAACTGGGGGATTTGGGGGGTGAGGGCAAAGGTGTCTTGGAAGGAAGGAGTGATAGCTGGGCCGTGTCCCTGCTGGTGAATGGACAAAAGGGCGGTGGCAACTCCAAGCAATGTTGGTCCATTTTAAATAACACCACATGGAATGTGCACATCTACCCACACCGTGCACCCCCTCCCACATTGGGTGTGTATTCTCACTGGACACAATGCACACACCGTCCCATGCACACCTTTACTGCACAACAACACAACACACCTCAACATCAAACGTTTCCCCTCACATATAATGCATTCAACACACCAAACCTTCCCCCAATCTCCCCTAACCCACCCCAAAACCATCCCATATTGTGTCTCTCCTTGTGGTAAAACAACTGCGGAACGCACCCAATTGGCAGGACATTCCCATACAACGTCCTCTTCTATGTGTAACCTTCCATTCACGCGGTCACAGGAACAGTCGCCTTGGCATTCCCCGGGCCTCGTCCGACGCGCGCGGTGCCTCAGCGACGGTGGTTATCTGAGGGGAGGGATAGAGCGGAGCGGACCTTATCTCAGGGTTACACGTGGTGCAGATGAGCGTACGCTTGTTAGCAAACAGGGTTAGAGCCGCAGCGTGTCAGAGAAAGGCAATTTGGAAAGCCCACTACGCCCAAAGCCCACACGCCACGACAAAACACGACACTACACCACACTAACCACAAAATGCAAGAAGCGTTTCAAAAGCGACAGACGGATTTTACTTGCAATTCAATTTTTTTTATACGCCAGGTTGAAGGACACAACCACCGCTTCATATGTACATCATTCCCTGAATTCAAAAGTGACAGCTTTTCCAAAATCAAAAACCATCGCTCTTCACACAAACTGTTCCTCTTGGAGTTTATTCAAATTGCCCGTCATGTGTGAGACAATATGGCAAGGGATGGCAGAACGGGGTTGGGATATTATATAAAGAATGATGTAGAATAAACCATGAAAACGGGAGGGAGAGAAAAAGAAAAAAACCCCTAAAAACAAGGTCATGTAAAGGCTACGGGAGAGCGAGGTCGGCAGACTGGGGCAAGGGACGGCACGAGTCGGGTGACAAGTGGCCATGACGGCTCGAGGAAATAACGGAGCAGCAATGCGACGAGCGGAGCCCGATGTGAACGGAATGGGAAGGACAAGGCCGGTGTCGAAACGAATGAACGACGTTGTTCTCGGCGAAGCGTGTTGGCGAGGACCGGTCTTGGCTATGCCGGTCAAAACTCCCCACGGGCCTGTTTATCTCGCGACTCAACCCAGGCCTTGCTGATTGTTCTCTTCATGTCATCGTCCCCCTCCTCGTACAATTTCCTCATCATATCCATCAGGCCCTCCCCTGGGTCAACTGTGTCATCGTATTTTGGTGTTCTGTGGGGTCGGAGGGGGGAGAAACGCATGGGTGGGGCGAGAGAGAGAGAAGGAGAAAAACAGCATATTCCATTTGCATCCTAAGTATCTTTGCTAAACGAAGCGGCCATCGCAGCCACGCAGGAATAAATGTGCCGCAGTTGTTGGTCCGAAAACATTTTCACATCCTATGTGGATTATATATCCAAGTGAACAGAATTCTGAGAGTGCCTGGAGGCCTTCAGTCACCTTCTCACAACTGCAATGCACATTTCATATTTCCTCACAAGATCATTTATATTTAATCTTAATATATTAATCACATGAACAAGATGGATCTGAAGGACATGGCACACGTTAATCCACACTTATCAGAAGTGAAGAAAGTCTATAATGTAAGTACAAACGAGGCGGAAAAAGGAATATTTTGTACAATGGTTTCAACAGACAGGTCAAAATAACGACAGAGCAACCCCCCCTCTCCCACCACTCACCCTATCATCCTCCCCTCCCCCCACTCAGCCCAAGCACCCCATCACCCCCCATCTCCAAACATCCTCATCTTGGGTTTTACCATATCTAGTATCATCGATGGTAAACTTACACCAACGACCAAATGGTGTTCTACTCAAATTCCTGGTACTGTGAGGTGGAATCCTCACCTGCTCTCCCATTATAACACAACCGATAGTGCCGGAAAACCCAGGCCAAACCTCGATAATGCTGCTGCCACCTGTGTTATACGAGCAGGCATCTTCCAATTGCTTGCTGAGCTCCTTTAGCAACTGCTACACCTGCTGGAGGTATTCTAGGAGCAAGTACAAAATAGAATATGGAAATCTCGTTGTCGTGGCTGCACCAGCGCCCAGAGGCCCAATACATCTTGGGTGGTTATGGCATTATGAAAGGGCATATTGTTTTTAAAATTTGGCGGATGTTCATTGTAGCCCAGGGCAGGAGGCTAATGACTCTCACTCGGTCATCCATCCCACTCCGGGCCGCCGGTAACGCGGCTCACGCGCAGCACGAGCGGCAATAAAGTTAGGACCAGGAAATCTCCCCGTACCACCGCTGCCACCATTGGTCTCGCCCTGCAGCAGCTCTAGCTGATAACTCACAGGTGTCAAGAATACAATAAACCTCGAGCCATCCACGGCTGTGGCCTCCTTGCTTAAAAGTCTATAAAACAGGAAGGAGCAGGCTGAAATCCATCTCCGCACCTACATCTAGACATTCAGACAAGCAAACATGGGGGGGGGGGGGGGGGTAGTCCGTTTAAGGTGTGTGCACTCACGGCTTATCCTGGGCCTTATGTTCTGCAGATGTCAGGTACTGCCATGTGCTGATTTGTTTCTTTCGACAAAGCACGAGCACCATGTCGGCCTTCACCTGGAAAACAATGCACATCACGCTTCACACACCTTTGTAACGGCAGCACTAACCAATCAGAAATGGCGACGATCCAATAAATGACTGGGCCAGACAGAAAAGCTCAATAATCATTTGCCACCATTTCAGATAACCTGCCGAATCCACTATTGGTCTCCTGTACGACAGTGCGCACTCAGTTTTGTAAAATAAAGTTAAATTGGACACTTTGGCCATTTCCTTCACTACATCCCAAATGTTAAGGGGAAAAAAGGTTCCGAGAATTTCATTTAAATGGGTTTTTTCTTCTTTTTTAATCGATGTCATATTATTATTCCTAGTGGGGTCACCCATGGGAATCCCACGGGCATGGAGGTGAGTCTTTGCGATGGGTGCAGCCGTTTTTGCGGTACCTGGGAACGGATGGACAGACAGACAAACAGACAGACGGATGGACGGACATTTGGTGAATTATAGTGAGATTATTTAGTACTAGGGCATGCCCGTACTATATATATATCTAAAATTATATCCCCCCCCCCCCTCTATTTACATGAAATGGTTTGGTCCATTCGCAAAGCCAAAGCGAACGGCTTGCGAGTACGGTGACAATCCCCCCCCCCCCCCCCTCTATTTACATGAAATGGTTTGGTCCAAAGCGAACGGCTTGCGAGTACGGTGACAATCCCCCCCCTCTATTTACATGAAATGGTTTGGTCCAAAGCGAACGGCTTGCGAGTACGGTGACAATCCCCCCCCTCTATTTACATGAAATGGTTTGGTCCAAAGCGAACGGCTTGCGGAGTTTGGTAAAGAAATCGCCATAGCGTGCACAAACGCGCAGGAAAGCGAAAGAATCGCAAATTAGTTTTAATTAGTTTTAAAACATAGTTTAACGCCAACATAGTTTGCCAACGTGAAATAAATGAATACGCTCTCAAATGTGCCATCCGAGGCAGAGTCTGTTCGCCACGTTCGGCACACGTGATAACTCGCTGCTCTCTGATTGGTTGAATCGTTTTTTGGACATAGCTCGGTAACTACTTCTCCGATTAATATGAAACCTTGAAAAGGCACATCCTCGGGTCCCCAGCAATATACCTGGCAAGTTTCAAGTATATCGGACCCGTGGTTGTCGAGAAACAGCGGTCACAGACCACACACAGAGATTACTGGAATTATAGATAGATGTAGCCTGCGGCTGCTGGTTGCATCATCTCTGGAACGCAGCTGTGCCGCTGATGCAGTGCCCCCCGTTACCAGTAAGCTGGCACTCATTTTGCCAACCACAGAAGGATGACAGACCGAGTCAACCCACCTGGTGTTACGTAACGGCACGACAGGGGCTCAAACTCAAGACCCTAAGATCTTAAGGCAGCTACCTTCAACGTTAGGCCAATGCCAGGTTTACATTCAAGTCATACATATCTGCATACGCTCGATGACTCTTGTTGCTGAGAAAACGTACCTTTTTGGAGCTGCGAGCTGGGTCTATGGGGTGCAGGAGGTCTATGATGTTCAGGCTGTGGTTCTTCCCTGCCAAGTTTGTCACCAGCAAGTTCACCGATCTACAGGAGCGTGAGGAGAAGATCGCAAGTCGGTGACGAGGTTGTGGGATTTGGTTTACCAGCCACCCGGCATCAAATAGACCAATTAGACATGAGCAGTTCTTTGGGAACCCGAGATGTTCTAGGATCCACAAATAAACTTGGGCGCCCATCTATATACTGAACTGCAATGGGTCAAATACAGAGGAAGTGGCGAGAAAATAAGAGTTAAAACCTGGAAGCTGAAAATGGCCAGACCGGTGAACAAGATGAGCTTGAGAGTCCGGACAGCAAGGGATCGCAAGAAGAGCACTTTGAAGAATAAATCATAGGCAGAGATCATGGAAACAGGAAGGTGGTGAAGTCGAAGAGAGAAGGGCAGAAACGAATGAGACTTGAGAATGTGAGAGGTGGGATCAAATATGGGGACGAGGCGTCGAGGAGCAGGTGAAAATGAATTTGAAGGTGGAGTCTCAAAGAGATGGTGAATGAGAGTGGGACAATATTAGTACATTTAAGATTAGTAGGATTGTGGAGCAGTAAGATGGAGGGAGAATGTGTAGCGGGGAGTGTAGGTTGGGGTGAGGGGAGGTGAGGCGCGTGGAGGTTGGGGTGAGGGGAGGTTGAGGTGAGGTGAGGTGTGAGGAGGGCGTGGAGGTTGGGGTGAGGGGAGGTTGAGGTGAGGTGTGAGGGGGGCGTGGAGGTTGGGGGGAGGGGGGCGTGGAGGTTGGGGGGAGGGGGGCGTGGAGGTTGGAGTGAGAGGTGACGGACGTGTAGGTTGGGGTAAGGGGAGTTGAGGCACGTGGAGGTTGGGGTGAGGGGAGGTTGAGGTGAGGTGTGAGGGGGCGTGGAGGTTGGGGTGAGGGGTGAGGGGAGGGGGAATGGAGGTTGGAGTGAGGTGGGGGAGGAGGCGGGGAGATTGAGGCGAGGGGTCAGGAGGACGTGGAGGTTGGGGTGAGGGGTGAGGAGTTTGGGGTGAGGGGAGGTTGAGGTGAGGTGAGGAACGTGGAGGTTGGGGTGAGGAGCGCAGGGAGGTTCACCTTTTTGCACTCTGCGTATCCCGGATTCATAAAGCAATCACTGCCTGTGTGCTCGGTGCGCTAACGACATGAAACTCCTCATTGGGTTTAATTGCGAACTCCATGCCAACATGTTGCACCTTCCAGTGGGTAGCTGAGCCCCATTAGTCGGCTGGTATGTTTTGTAGTAATGCATGAAATTTGCAAACTGTGTTGGCAGCAATTAAACACAAAATGCACTGAGCACAAGAAAATACTGATTTACTTTCGATATGAGGGTTGCGATCTGATATGGATGGAAACCCCCACCTTTGACCCCCACCCCCTGGCACACTCCCTACGGAAACAGCATTTCAAACCAGAATTATGAAAAACAATATGGATGCATCAGGGCAGGAAACATGCAGGCCCAGATGATGAAAAACTATTCCAAACAACTACAAGTGCTCAGGTTCCCTGAACAATTGTTCAGTGGTACCCAGTCGTGTCCATCCGTCATCACCGCATCCTCCTCCATCTAACCTTAGCCTTGCAGTTTATCCTCATGAGGATTAAAAGGCCCCAAGCAGACAGTTCAAGCTCTCTCATATCAGACAAATTACCCAAAGCTAATTTACCCCATCCCTCGTCTCTCTTCCTCCATATTTACCACCCTCAACATAGCCCCCTTACTCAGTTATACAATCTCATCCCTTCGCCATCTTTCTCAACATGTCATCATTATACTTGACCGATGAATTTTCTTCATAATGAAACTATCAACTGAGGGGATGATATCCTCCCAAACCCCATGAATAGACAGACGTCTGAACCTCCTGTTTCATCTAACATCGAGATTGCCAGTTCAACGATAATATCTGTCTCTCTGTGTGTCTCTGTCTCTCTGTGTGTGTGTCTCTGTCTCTCTGTGTGTGTCTCTGTCTCTGTGTGTGTCTCTGTCTCTCTGTGTGTGTCTCTGTCTCTCTGTGTGTGTCTCTGTCTCTCTGTGTGTGTCTCTGTCTCTCTGTGTGTGTCTCTGTCTCTCTGTGTGTGTCTCTGTCTCTCTGTGTGTGTCTCTGTCTCTCTGTGTGTGTCTCTGTCTCTCTGTGTGTGTCTCTGTCTCTGTGCGTCTCTGTCTCTGTGCGTCTCTGTCTCTGTGCGTCTCTGTCTCTGTGCGTCTCTGTCTCTGTGCGTCTCTGTCTCTGTGCGTCTCTGTCTCTGTGCGTCTCTGTCTCTGTGCGTCTCTGTCTCTGTGCGTCTCTGTCTCTGTGCGTCTCTGTCTCTGTGCGTCTCTGTCTCTGTGCGTCTCTGTCTCTGTGCGTCTCTGTCTCTGTGCGTCTCTGTCTCTGTGCGTCTCTGTCTCTGTGTGTCTCTGTCTCTGTCTCTGTGTGTCTCTGTCTCTGTGTGTCTGTGTCTCTGTCTCTGTGTGTCTGTGTCTGTGTCTCTGTGTGTCTGTGTCTCTGTGTGTCTGTGTCTCTGTGTGTCTGTGTCTCTGTGTGTCTGTGTCTCTGTGTGTCTGTGTCTCTGTGTGTCTGTGTCTCTGTGTGTCTGTGTCTCTGTGTGTCTGTGTCTCTGTGTGTCTGTGTCTCTGTGTGTCTCTGTCTCTGTGTGTCTCTGTCTCTGTGTGTCTCTGTCTCTGTGTGTCTCTGTCTCTGTGTGTCTCTGTCTCTGTGTGTCTCTGTCTCTGTGTGTCTCTGTCTCTGTGTGTCTCTGTCTCTGTGTGTCTCTGTCTCTGTGTGTCTCTGTCTCTGTGTGTCTCTGTCTCTGTGTGTCTCTGTCTCTGTGTGTCTCTGTCTCTGTGTGTCTCTGTCTCTGTGTGTCTCTGTCTCTGTGTGTCTCTGTCTCTGTGTGTCTCTGTCTCTGTGTGTCTCTGTCTCTGTGTGTCTCTGTCTCTGTGTGTCTCTGTCTCTGTGTGTCTCTGTCTCTGTGTGTCTCTGTCTCTGTGTGTCTCTGTCTCTGTGTGTCTCTGTCTCTGTGTGTCTCTGTCTCTGTGTGTCTCTGTCTCTGTGTGTCTCTGTCTCTGTGTGTCTCTGTCTCTGTGTGTCTCTGTCTCTGTGTGTCTCTGTCTCTGTGTGTCTCTGTCTCTGTGTGTCTCTGTCTCTGTGTGTCTCTGTCTCTGTGTGTCTCTGTCTCTGTGTGTCTCTGTCTCTGTGTGTCTCTGTCTCTGTGTGTCTCTGTCTCTGTGTGTCTCTGTCTCTGTGTGTCTCTGTCTCTGTGTGTCTCTGTCTCTGTGTGTCTCTGTCTCTGTGTGTCTCTGTCTCTGTGTGTCTCTGTCTCTGTGTGTCTCTGTCTCTGTGTGTCTCTGTCTCTGTGTGTCTCTGTCTCTGTGTGTCTCTGTCTCTGTGTGTCTCTGTCTCTGTGTGTCTCTGTCTCTGTGTGTCTCTGTCTCTGTGTGTCTCTGTCTCTGTGTGTCTCTGTCTCTGTGTGTCTCTGTCTCTGTGTGTCTCTGTCTCTGTGTGTCTCTGTCTCTGTGTGTCTCTGTCTCTGTGTGTCTCTGTCTCTGTGTGTCTCTGTCTCTGTGTGTCTCTGTCTCTGTGTGTCTCTGTCTCTGTGTGTCTCTGTCTCTGTGTGTCTCTGTCTCTGTGTGTCTCTGTCTCTGTGTGTCTCTGTCTCTGTGTGTCTCTGTCTCTGTGTGTCTCTGTCTCTGTGTGTCTCTGTCTCTGTGTGTCTCTGTCTCTGTGTGTCTCTGTCTCTGTGTGTCTCTGTCTCTGTGTGTCTCTGTCTCTGTGTGTCTCTGTCTCTGTGTGTCTCTGTCTCTGTGTGTCTCTGTCTCTGTGTGTCTCTGTCTCTGTGTGTCTCTGTCTCTGTGTGTCTCTGTCTCTGTGTGTCTCTGTCTCTGTGTGTCTCTGTCTCTGTGTGTCTCTGTCTCTGTGTGTCTCTGTCTCTGTGTGTCTCTGTCTCTGTGTGTCTCTGTCTCTGTGTGTCTCTGTCTCTGTGTGTCTCTGTCTCTGTGTGTCTCTGTCTCTGTGTGTCTCTGTCTCTGTGTGTCTCTGTCTCTGTGTGTCTCTGTCTCTGTGTGTCTCTGTCTCTGTGTGTCTCTGTATCTGTGTGTCTCTGTCTCTGTGTGTCTCTGTCTCTGTGTGTCTCTGTCTCTGTGTGTCTCTGTCTCTGTGTGTCTCTGTCTCTGTGTGTCTCTGTCTCTGTGTGTCTCTGTCTCTGTGTGTCTCTGTCTCTGTGTGTCTCTGTCTCTGTGTGTCTCTGTCTCTGTCTGTGTGTGTCTCTGTGCGTCTCTGTCTCTGTGCGTCTCTGTCTCTGTGCGTCTCTGTGTGTCTCTGTCTCTGTGTGTCTCTGTCTCTGTGTGTCTCTGTCTCTGTGTGTCTCTGTCTCTGTGTGTCTCTGTCTCTGTGTGTCTCTGTCTCTGTGTGTCTCTGTCTCTGTGTGTCTCTGTCTCTGTGTGTCTCTGTCTCTGTGTCTCTGTCTCTGTGTGTCTCTGTCTCTGTGTGTCTCTGTCTCTGTGTGTCTCTGTCTCTGTGTGTCTCTGTCTCTGTGTGTCTCTGTCTCTGTGCGTCTCTGTCTCTATGTCTCTCTTCCTGACATGACATTTCTGACTTCCTGACCACCCCCTAACGTCCCTTTCTCCCCCATCGGCAACATCAATGTCGTGATTGTGAGGCCCATGAATAGTGCACAGAGAAGGAACCAGGCAGAAGCTGAACTTGGACAGGTGTGTGAACATTACGGCCTCCCTGAGCCTCAGAGCAAGGCCTCCAAAGGACCAAGGCCTGGGGTGCCATATCATTCCACCAGCCTGCAGCTGTGGAGGCCTTGAATGGCAGAGTTTTTAAAAAGTAACTAGACAGAAATGTTTACATTTGCATTCCACCTGCACAGAATCTGTGCCAGGTGCTTCTGTTCCTGTCATATGCCAGGTGCAAAAACGTTGTCCCCAATCAGTGGTTCTCTGGGTACAGCACAAATGTAACAAAGCACATTCCACAAAAAGAAAATGGCTACGGAATGAAAAACGTTAACAAATGGGTGACATTTACTACAAGAATATCCAATTGCTGCTACTTTCATGGGTTTTAAAACAACAGCAGCAGCAGCAGCAACAGCAACAGCAGCAGCAGCAGCAGTGGCCAATCTAGCAGCAGGTGGGGGAGAATGAGGTAAAAGCATTCATGGAGGAAACCAATATTCTTCTTCTTTAATGGCCGCTATTATTCCCGCTTGTGGGGTTGGCTGGAGGAAGCTTTGCCCAAGTCTTTCACGAACTGGCTGGCCTGGCCTGACGTTCGACCAAGTAGTTGGGTCAGCAATTTGGCACACACCGATGAGTCACCGTACATGTAAAATACTGGGATTCCAACCCAGGCCGGACGGCTTCGAGGTGAGTGCGTGTACCTGCACGCCATCCTGCCAACCCGAGGAAAACAATATAATCACGCAAACTGCACACCTGCAGCGTGTCATGAAAAAGAGAACTGGGACAGTCCAAGCCAACTCACCGAACCTTCCAAAAGCTCTCAGAAACCAGACATTTTGTCTTGCCTTTTTGTGCTTTTGTCTAAGGCCCGTAGTAAAGCGTGCACGTAAAGTGCGTGGAAGACAAGGACGTTCGTAGAGATTAGTGGTCGTCATGAAAGAGTGTCCATCTTCAGGCAAGCCAGAAACTTTAGCAAAGCTCCGAGCGGCCTCCTTCTTCAAGGTCCTGTCGATGCCCTGTTAAGTTTGTCTGCAGTGGTTGCCGCCCCCCCACAACATCTCCCACCCCTCTCTTCAAATGGCAAAACAGCAGATTCCACTGCAGACAACGTTCAATGCCTGATCGTGCTGTTTGCTTCCAGAGCTTCAAAGTATCAAATTCATCCCTTTCTGCCTGATACCTCATCCCCTCACATCCAATGTCTCCTGCATAATCACCTTTTCACCTAAAAAAAAGGTACACAAGGTTCTGGAAAGCCTCGACTTTGCCTCAACGACAATCCCAGATGGTATCAACGCCCGTTTTCAACTCCTGCTCTGCCGATCTCACATATCCACTGTTGAAACTTTTAAGCAGGCCTTCGGCCTTCACCTTAGCCTGGCTGCTTTCCATCTGTTCCGAAGACAGTGGACATCACTCAAATAAACAAGGAAGAAAAAAAGAATAAAAAGAATACCTCCAATACAGACCAGGTACCGTCCTTGCAATTCGAAACAATCACAGAATCCATCATCGCAGGCGACATCGTTTGTTTGTTTTAAACAGCCTGATCTCTGATCATCAGTTTGAATCCCCTCCCAGGTACGAAACCATGCATGTGCTGCTGCTTCTTTGTCAACAATGGGGAGAGACACTGAATCTCAATCAGGAAGTTGGGACTGTGTCTCTGCCATTCAATACAGTCTGACGCCCTGTTCTGCTTGCCAAGCTCTCTTCCTGTAGCAAGGTCACCTTCTTCACTGGCTTGTTGATTTCCTCCACTTGTGCACTCAGTGTGTAGCTCTCAAATCCTTTCATCTCATCTCATCTCCCAGTAGGGGCGGGAGTGCCCCAAGGCAGCGGCTTGGACAGAGTCCTGTTCCTCATACAGATTAATGACCTCTGCAATGTTCAGGAAAACTCTTTTCTTAATTAGTTGTTTTTTTTTGTATACAAGATCGAGGCTCGTGAAAGAGCGAACATTAATCACACAAAAAGTCAAACCGACACATAAAACACAAAATAAGGGGAGCGGTTGACAAGATGGGGAGAGAGGGGGAAGGACACAAACACAGCATTTGAGAGCAGGGACATCGAGAGAACAGTGGGAGGGGGGGGTTTGGGGGGAGGTGGGAGAGGTATAAAAGAAATGGCCACTGCAAGGACTTCCAGGAAAGAAGTTAGAATAAATAAATAAATAAAAAAAAAAGTGGATCTGGGGTGAATTAGCGGGGGTAGAAAAGATCAAGGTTTTGGATGGGGGAAGATAAGAGATGGTGGAGAACAGCTGTTACAAAGACCTGGAGGGAGGAGTGGGATTGAAGTGAGTGGGGGAGTTTGTTCCAGAGGCGGGAGAAAAGGGGAATGAAAGAGTGAAGGTGAATAGAGAGCCTTGATTTTGGCAAATTTCACCATAAGAGGGTTGCTGGGAGATCTTGTGCGACCTGAAGGAATATTTGGGGGACAGAGCACAAAGAGAGCTGGGGAGTAAGGCTGGAGAGGAGTAGGTAGAAGACAGAAAGACCACCAACCTGCCTGCGGTGAGTGAGTGAAAGGCCCTCGGAGTTAGCTTCATCGCAGGAGATTCCAATGATTCTGAAAGCTTTGGTTTCAACAGCGTGAAGCCGAGCTAGGTGTGAGGCAGGAGCACCGGCCCAGAGGGGGCAACAATATTCCATTGAGCTGCGAATGAAAGCCTTGTATGTGGTGATGAGCTCAGGTGTGCCAAGGAAGGACTTCGCGAGAAGGAGGATGCCCAGTCGGCGACTGGCTTTGGAGGCCAGCTTGGAAATGTGGTTTTCCCAAGAAAGATCATGGCAGATAGTGAGACCCAAAAGCTTGAGTGACAGAACTTCTTGGAGAGGATTGTTGAGAAAGTAGCTGGGAGGGTTTTCCAGTTGGTCTTTTGGAGAGACATAGTAAGAGTGTGAGATTTGTCAGGATTGAAAGACATGTTCCACTTGTTTGACCAGTCTGTGATTTTGTCCAGGTCTGCAGAGAGTGAGGAGGCTGCAGACTGCCGATCTGAGGGATGAGGAATGGAGCGGCAGAGTGGAGTCATCAGCAAAGAGATAGAGAGGATTTTCCAGAGAGTCAGAGAGATCATTGGTGAAGACCAGAAAAAGCACAGGGCCCAGAACACTGCCTTGGGGAACTCCAGCCATAACAGGAAGAGGAGATGAGAGAAACGCATTCAGGGCCACATGTTGACTACGACCAGAGAGTAAGTCGGCAAGCCAAGCATGGAGATTTCCATGGATACCATAGGAGGAGAGTTTGGTGAGCAGAGCTGGGTGCCAGACCGTATCGAAGGCACGTGATAAGTTGAGGGAGACAGCTCTGATTTCCTGTTTGGCATTGAGGACCTCCATCCATTGTGGAGACAACAGAAGCAACATGTCCAGAGTAGAATGACCTGGTATGTATCCAAATTGATGACTGGAGATCAAGCCATTGGAGAAGAGGAAGGATTTGATATCCAAAGCAATGATGGATTCCATGACTTTGCTGATAATTGGGAGCAGGCTGATTGGTCTGTAGTTGCAAGGATCTGTTTTTGCACCTTTTTTGTGTAAAGCGGTAATGTTTGCTGATTTCCAGGATGCTGGCAGATGACCTTGAACAAAAGAGAGGGTGAAAAGAACAGAGAGAGGGTGAGATAGAGCGACAGAGCAGAATTTTAGGACCCGTGGGCTGATGCCATCTGGTCCAGTTGCAGAATCAGAGTCGAGGTTTGACAAAAACTTCTCCACCTTGTCAGGAGAGGACACAGAGTCCAGGAGCAGTTGGGTTCGACTGGGTAAGGTGGGAACAGAGAGAGATGGGTTTGGGACACAAGATTTTGAGGCAAACACAGAGTTTAGGCATTCGGCTTTGTCACGTGCGGTGTCAACTGTGTAGCCATTTGAGGTAAGGGAGGGGATGGAGGGGGAATAAACACCAGAAACGGATTTGACCAGATGCCACTCAGGATTTGGAGGAAGGAGACAGGTTTGAGAGTTCATTCTTGAATGTGGAGAGATAGTGCTTCCTGGCACTCCTGAGGGTAGACAGTGTAGACACACACTTGTTCCGAACTTGTTGGAAGGAACTGAGATTACCTTCAGTTGGATTTGTCTTCCAAGAGGCAAAGGAAAGTTGTTTCAGGGCAACTGCCTCACCACAAGATTCAGTGTACCATGGATGGGACGAAGGGTATGACAACTGAAGACGAGATGGGATAAATCTGTGCATGAGAGAGAGCAGTTTGCTTTGGAAGAATTCCCAGGAAGAATTGATGTCAGAGGCAGTAGAGATGGGAGACCAGTCCAGATGATTGATGGTTGCTTGCAGCCCGTGCCAGTCGGCCTGAGTGAAATGCCAGACTCGTCGACGCTGAGGAGGCTCTCTGAGAATGGCCAGAGAGATGTCCACTTTAACAAGCACATGATCAGAAGAACCGATTGGAGCAGAAGAAGAGCAGCAGACATTTGCAGGGAAGTTTGTCATAACCAAGTCGAGAAGAGAAGATACTCCATTGACTGAGATCCGGGCCGGGAAATTGACAGATTGTGTCAGTCCCAATGAGTCACAGAAGTCCTTTGCTGAGGTACTATGACTGGTGAGAGAGGAACCCACACCCAGCCAGCTGGCATGATGACAGTTGAAGTCGCCACATATGAGGAAGAGAGAGTTGGGATGAATTGATAGAAGTTGGTCCATGTTGTCAGACAGCGACATGTATATGGAATCATCACTGTTTGGAGGACAGTACAGAACACATATGAACAAAAGGTGGGAGCGGAGAGGACGCCGAAGCCAGAGGTACTCCTGGGGGTGGGGTGGAGAGAGGGCAGTGCAAGGAGAGTGAGGAAGAGAGTTTTTGATAAAGACAGCAACCCCACCACCACGACGAGGCTCAGGTCCATCATACCGGAGGAGGGAGTAACCAGGAAGAGATATTAAGGAATCAGAGACATCTTGAAGGAGGAAAGTTTCTGTTAAGCAGATCAAGTCTGGATTGTCAGAAGCAACCTGAATGGAGAGATCCATCAGGTTTGAGCGAAGGCCCCGGATGTTTGAGGTCCATATCGTTAATGAGGAGAGAGGGGGAGCATCGGGTGCAGGAGAGGGGAGGGGTGGGGTCGGGGCAGATGAAGGATGGGCGGGGGAGGTAGGAAGAGCAGTTAATAGTGTGTCAGAGATTACAGAAGAGTTACAAGAAAGGGAAGGATGAGGACGAAAGGATTGATGGTGATAGAACGAGGCACCGTGAGGGGTTCTTTGAGGGGTGGCAGAGGAAAGTAGAGGGCTGGGGGAGGTGGAGGTATGAGATAGAAGGGAGATGAAGTCGGGAGGAGGCAGCTTTGAGAAGGGGGTGGGAGAGGGGAGAATTGGAGAGGGATGGTCGGGGGGGAGATTTGAAGGGGAGGGGTTGGGGGGAGTTTTGAAGGGGAGGGGTTCGTGGGGAGTTTAGGAGGGGAGGGGCAAGGGGGAAGTTTAGGAGGGGAGGGGCAAGGGGGAGAATTGGAGAGGGATGATCGGGAGAGAGATTTGAAGGGGAGGGGTTGGGGGGAGTTTTGAAGGGGAGGGGTTAGCGGGGAGTTTAGGAGGGGAGGGGAAAGGGGTGAGATTTGGAGGGGAGGGGCAAGGGGGGAGTTTAGAAAGTGGATGATTAATGAAAGACGAACATTTCTAACAAATTGGGTTTATTGTGATTTTCAAGTTAGCGATCCGTTTAAGAACGATAGAGGAGGGGTGGAATGAATGTGAATTTAGAGCATGTAGGGATTTGGAATTATAAGAGATTGAATATTTTTTTGAAGTGGAATGAATTGAAGAGGAAATTGAAAAGAGCCTTTTAAATAGGAAGAAAAACAGCGTGTTGTTATATACCACTGAATAAAACAATGCAGGGGAAAGTTTAAACATATTTAAACAGAACCATGAAGAACAATCTAATGTTCACAAAAAACCAACGGGGAGAGGGAGCCCAGAGGGACAACCACGAATCACGTGAACAGTGAAATGGGGGTGAAACAAGTGTATACTCGATATCTGTCGATAATGGAGCAAATATGTGTGTGTGTGTGTCTGTGTGTGTGTCTGTGTGTCTGTGTGTCTGTGTTGGTGGGGGGGGGGGGGGCGGACGTAGCACCACCTTTGGTGGTATGGCCAGTATTACACATCATCTTAATTTATATTATGATATGGAGGAAGTATGCATGATATGTTCTGATAAATAAAATTTATTTCAAAAAAACACAAATTATCGAGTGCATTTCCAAGAACATGCCGCAGTACATTGCCTACCAAAGATGGTCCGAGAAGGGTATGCCCACCCAGAGGGCTAGAGTTTTTGCTACTTTTGGACAATCCCACCCAAGGGAAGCAAATCGTACTAAATCAAACTGAACATGGAACCTCGTCAATATAAACAATGGGGTGAAAAATGTAATAATGAAGATTAGCAAATGCTGCAATTAAATTTACTCCCTCATTGTTCTATAACCATCATGTTTTACTGCCTGGCTCAGGCTCAGTCTCCAATGACTGACATTCACATGGAACGAGCACACACACCATCCACCAAATGTTTCCAAAAGTTGCTGTCAACTTGCATTTCAAGTGAGAACATTTTAGCTGTGCATCAGCAATTTAAAAAACATTCTTCTGTGAGAAAAGTTGGTGTACCATTGGTAGCCTCTTGGTGGAGTAAATGGAGCAACATCTGAGAGGCTGTGGATTTGAATCCAGCTGAAAACCGCAATGTTAAATCATTGCATTATGAGCCTCTCAAATCCAAGCTGGTCCCGCCCGGTAAATTACCAAAATGCAATCGTGTTCATAAGGCACAAAAAACAGCAGGCTCATCATGGGAGGGGGGAAGCTACGTGTTCTTCCTCAATTGGTCTACAATGTGATGCCACACCCTCAGGGCATCTTGAGATGACCATAAAAATACTACCCACAGATGAAAAAACAGTGCCACCCAAACTCCTCCAAAAACTGAATAGAAACATTTTAGCTTTCATTTTAGAACAACTGATTTTATTTAGCTCTTACACGAGCCTCGATTCTGTATACAAAAAGAAAAAAAAAACAAGTACAGATACATTCAAAGTACACCGCCCCCATGCCAAATAATTAAATATCCGACAGCGCAGCATTGCCGGGGCGCCTCTGGCACCCAGCAATACCGCAGTGCAGCTCATAGAGGCTGCATTGGGAGGGAGAGGTGGACACTAATTGATTGATTAATTGTATAATTAAAATCAATAAAAGATTATCACAAAATATTTTCTTAATCAATTGGCTAATAGCATAATGAAACCACTAGTGCTTCATCCGAAGATGTATCTTTTAGAAATTTAATTAAATAAATCATTAATAAAAAATTAAATAATTAATTGATTAATCAATAAATAATTAATCAATTAAATGATTAATCAATAAATCAAAAATATCCTTGATAGCCACATCACTTGGTCACTGTCATGTCCAAATATTAGCTTCCCAGCTCAAAAGGTGCCTGTGATATTGGCCAGATGAGAAAGAAAATAAATAAATGATTATAATGAAAAAAAAAAATAATAATCATTTAAAAAATTAAATTATTAATCAATTCGGTCACAGAACACATAAACCACCACCATTTCATCAGAATCTGTAACTGAATTTTTTTTTATTTTATTTTAGTAATTAATCGTATAATTAAATAATTAATCGATTAATTGATTAATCAATAAATCAAAAATATCCTTGATAGCCACATCACTTGGTCACTCATGTCAAAATATTAGCTTCCGAGCTCAAAAGGTGCCTGAGATATTGGTCAAATGAGAAAGAAAATAAATAAATGATTAATTAATGAAAACAAATAAATAATAATCATTAAAAAATTAAATCATTAATCAATTTGGTCATAGAACACAAAAACCACCACCATTTCATCAGAATCTGTAACTGAAAAAAAAAAAAAACGTCATTAATCAAATAATTAATTGATTAATTAATAAATCAAAAATAGCCTTTGCAGCCATATCATCTGGTCATTGGCATGTCCAAATATCAGCTTCCTAACTCAAAAGGTGCCTGAGTTAATGGTCAGAAGAGAAAGGAAATTTGATTAATTAAATAAGTACTTATTGAATGAATGAATGAATGAATATGAATGAACGTTTTAAGGCTATTTTCCCTGCTAGAGCGGGGGTTAGCCTTGCGGGCCCTATGACAATCATGGTTCCCTTTTTGAGGCAATGTTTTTTATGGCCGGATGCCCTTCCTGACGCCAACCCTTGGTCACGCTCTTCGATGTATAGGGATACCGTGTACCTATTCTAAATCGGGGTACACACCGTGATCATTCATCCCAGCAAGCTGGTACTCAATTTGCCGACCTCGGAAGGATGACAGGCTGAGTCAACCCCCCTGGCGTTAATTCAGCGATCGACCGGGATTCGAACCCAGGATCCTAGGATCCCAAGCCGGCACCCTAACCGCTAAGCCAACACCAGGCTATAAAATAATTACTTGATTCATATTAAATTACTTATTATAACTACTATTATTATAATTACTTATTAAATTACTTAATAAGTACTTAATTAATCGCTAATAATTAAATAACTCCTCAATTAATTGATTAATCAAAAAACAAAAAATAGCGTTTTTGACAAAGGACTTGCTCACTATTGTGCCGAAATTTCAGCTTCCTAGCTCAAAGGATGGCTGAGATATCGCCCGGACAAACAAACAAGAAAACAAACAAACAAACAACCAGAGTGAAAACTGAGTACTCCCTTTCAGCGTGCGTCACTGCCAAGCCCCCTTCGGTGCCCGGCAATGACGATTTGCATTGCCTGGAGATGGCATAGGAAAGGAGCGGTGTATAACAAGAAAACAAACAAGAAAACAACCAGAGTGAAAACTGAGTACTCCCTTTCAGCGTGCGTCACTGCCGAGTCTCCTTCAGTGCCCGGCAATGACGTTATACAGCACCTAGAGATGGCATAGGAAAGGTGCGGTGCACAAAAGTGAACAGCAGCATGGACTACTGGTGGTGACTTCTTACACTTATTAAAACTGTTTGAGTCAATGACTGTCTCATTGTTTGAGACTATGAATTCGCCTATCTTGGTTCAACTTGGAATACTCGCTCGCATTGGGAGTGAGTGATGCGATACCAGACATGTTTCTCAAGAGAGAATTGGGGTCCTCGCCTCACCCTAAACTGCAGGGACTATTGAATTTATTTTACCCCATAAAACACACTGAAGACAACCACCAGTTTTCAACTCATTCCGTCCAATGGTTCAGGAGTGCACAGAAGTCAAACAAACAACCACAAATCGACACTTCTCAAATTATAATATGATTATCTTCATGCTTCATGTTTGTAAAGAAGAAAGCAACCCTGGAAAATAAAATGGCCACTATGACCTAATCAAAATTGACCATTTTTTTGCATCAAGAAGTACATGAAGATAACTGATACATTAAGGTTCTTGTGATACATACAGAATCTTGTGGTGAGGCAGTTGCTATGAAACAACTTGCCTTTGCCTCTTGGAAGGCTAATCCAACTGAAGGTAATCTCAGTTCCTTTCATAAAGCCCGGAACAAGTGTGTGTCGACCCTCAGGAGAGCCAGGAAACACTATCTCTCTACTCTCATGACTGAACTCTCAAACCTGTCTCCCTCCTCCAAATCCTGGTGGCATCTGGTCAAATCCATTTCTGGTGTTTGTTCCCCCTCCATCCCCTCCCTTACCTCAAATGGCTACACAGCTGACTCCACACGTGACAAAGCCGAATGCCTCAACTCTGTGTTTACCTCAAAATCTTGTGTCCCAAACCCATCTCTCTCTGTTCCCACCTTACCCAGTCAAACCCAGCTGCTCCTGGACTATGTGTCCTTCTCTCATGACGAGGTGGAGAAGTTATTGTCAAACCTCGACTGATTCTGCCTCGACCAGATGACATCAGCCCACGGGTCCTAAAATCCTGTTCTTCCGCTCTTTCACTCCCTCTCTCTGTTCTCTTCACCCTCTCTTTTGCTCAAGGTCATCTGCCATCTGCTTGGAAATCAGCCAACATCACCGCTTTGCACAAAAAAGGTGCAAAAACAGATCCTTGCAACTACAGACCAATCAGCCTGCTCCCAATCATCAGCAAGGTCAAGGTCATGAACACTTGTGACCATATCCCGTGAATCCTCCCTTAGCAAGCAAGGTACCATCTCTTTGCAGCCGACACACGAGTTGATTTTAACAAAGAAAGAGATTTTGTATAGGTTTAGTTGTGCCAGTTTCAACAATGCAACATTTGAAGATGTATCATCCCTTGGAAGACTTCATAATTGCTAGCAACTCGAGCTATTTCGAAATTATTATTTTAGTTTATGAACCGATTTGGGAATGGATCCTTCATAAAGACGAACACTGTGTTTGTACTCGTTTCGCAGCTTTTATTTGCAGATCAATATGGTTCAAAAAAGAGCAAACAAAGAAATGAAGACAAATCAAAGAGATGCAATTGATTGAATATAATTAAATTAATAATTCCGTTAACAGCGTGCCCTTCGACGAAGTATCGAGAGTTAAGGCCTGTAACCTTGGGTTGGGGCGTCAAACTCGGCTGGCGGCCATGCCAGGTCCACATCATTCAGTCATTCCCGGAGCCGCCACATGGCTGTGACTATGTATATATGTATATGTATATAACTATATATGCATATACAGTGCCTTCAGAACGTATTCAAACCCCTTGACGTTTTTCACATTTTGTTGTGTTACAGCCTGAATTTCAAATGGATTAAATTGAGATTTTTTTTGTCAATGATCTAGAATTGGTGTCAATTGATACCCCAAAATATCAAGGTGGAAAAAATGTTTAGGATTATTAAAAATGAAATACACAAATAACTAATTTACATAAGAACTCAACCCTTTGAGTCAATACTTTGGCAGAGATTACTGTTTCGAGTCTTCTTGGGTTTGTCGATATCAGCTTTGCACATCTGGATTTGGGGAGTTTCTCTCATTCTTCATTGCAGATTTGCTCAAGCTCTGTCACGTTGGATGGGGAGCGTCAGTGAACATCAATCTTCAAGTCTTTCCAGATTCTCAATGGGATTCAGGTCTGGGCTTTGGCTGGGCCACTCACGGGCTTTCACGTTCTTGTTCTAAAACCATTCCAGTGTTGATTTGGCTGTATGCTTGGGGTCATTGTCCTGTTCGAACGTAAATATTCGCCGCAGTCCAAGGTCTTTTGCGCTCTAAAGCAGGTTCTCCTCAAGGATTTGCCTGTATTTGGCTCCAATCATTGTTCCCTCCGTCCTTAAGTCTCCCACAGTCACTGCTGCTGAAAAAGCATCTCCATAGCATGATGCTGACCCACCATGCTTCACGATATGGATGGTGCTAGATGGGTGATAAGTTGTGCTCGGTTTCTGGCAGACGTAGCGCTTTGCATCGAGGCCAAATATTTCAATTTTCGTCTCATCAGACCACAAAATATCAGAACTCTGTAGTTCTGTCAGAGCGGTCATTTGGTTCTTGGTCACCTCCTGTCCACGGTCCTTCTTGCCCTGTTGCGCAGTTTGGTCGGACGGCTAGCTCTAGGAAGAGTCTGAGTAGTTCCATATTCTTTCCATTTCCTAATGATGGAGCTCACTTTGCTCTTGGGAACTTTCAACACTCGAGAAATTGTTTTATACCCTTCCCCAGATTGATGCCTCCTCAAAATTATATCTCGGAGTTCTACGGACAGTTCCATGGAGTTTATGGTAGAGTTTCTACTCTGACATGCACTGTCATCTGTGGGACCTCATATAGAAAGGTGTATTTCTTTCTAAATCATGTCCATTTAATTGAATTGGCCACAAGTGGACTCCAATCAAGTTGTAGAAACATCTCAAGGATGATCAAAGGAAATTGGATGCACCTGAGCTCAATTTGGAGTGCCATAGCAAAGGGTTGAATACTTATTGACTCAAGACATTTCAGCTTTTCATTTTGAATTAACTTGTAAAAAGTTCGAAGAATAAATTCCACTTTGACATTATGGGTTATTTATTATGTGTAGATCAATGACAAAAAAATCTCAATTTAAGCCATTTTAAATTCAGGTTGTAATATTGTAAATAATAAATTCAGGCCGTTTACAATATTGTCTCACCTTCATCTCTTCGTCTCATCGAAAATATGTTAATCTGCTCAGGTAATCTGATGAGTAGATGTTCCTTGTTGTTTCAATTTGGTAAATATTCCCTTTGTTACTCTTTCAGATCTTCAAGATTATCAGCAGCAGTGATGCTCAGAAGATTTGTCCTCTTTGTCATAAGGACATTGGAGAAAAAGACGTCGTTGTCAAACGTGAAAAAGGTGCTACTGGTATCAATGCAGCAATTCTCCAGAGAGAGGATGGTACTGCTACCAAAGTTCATTCAAAGTGTCGCAAAGGATATATAAATCCATGTGCCGTAAAAAATGATTTAACGAGGCAAATAAAACCAGACTCTTGAAAAGCAACCAAGAGGAGTGGACGCTCTCACACAGAGCCCTTTTATAGCCGAGCGGACTGTTTGTTCTGCGCTGGTAAAGTTTAGAAACCAGATTCAATTTAGATTCGATAGTTCTTAGATTCGAATTGCGTCAAGACTGATACGTTTTCAAGGTGCATAATTGAAAGTTGCAACTCTCGAGCTGACGATTGGGCGGTCGAGGTGAAAGGTCACATAGAATACTATGGGGGCGATTTACATGCCGCAGACTGCGTATATCATCGTTCACACTGTGTAAACTTTCGAACCTGACGAGGTAGACCATAGCAACACCTCACAACCAGCAGAAAAGTGGAAAAAAGTTGGTCGACCAAAAGTTGCTGATCAGGAACAAGCAGTTCTGAAAACGTGAATATTTAGAGACCAATGATGAAGAACGGTTAACTGTCTCAGGGCTTATGAGCAAAATGGGGAAGTTCCCATTGGAAGAAGAATCCTCTCCTTGTGGCAATCAGGATATGAAAGTCGGGCTACAGGAACATTACGGGAACTATATCAGATGGTGAGGGACAATGTGGCAAAGTAGTGACAATGCATGAAAATACTTCAAAAATTATTTTGTCATATTTCAACAAGGTGAAGGATGGTGATGACTGATGAGTCACAAAATAAAGTAATAATTGAAACTGCTGCCAGCCGACTGAAAAATGATATCAAAACGGAGGTTCCATCTGTGACAGACAGGTAACCTGACAAATTATACCTAAAACTCCATTCTGCTTTGCAGTGCCATCCCAACTCCCTTCGCACCATGCTAAATTTTCATTTTCGTGGAAAAGACAAACAGAGAAAGGTCGCAACTATCAGTCAATCCGTCATTCAAGCAATTTGACCGAGAGCTATTATTTCCCCATTACACATTGCACTCTCTGTTCAGATGCACCGTCTTTATAGATCGGGAATGCTTATTAACACTCCTGGTGTTATTAGTCCCCTACCGGTGTACACCGGAGGGGACTTTGGGTTTGCACACCGTCCGTCTGTCTGTCTGTCAGTCTGTCAGTCCGCCCGTCCGTCCGTCCGTCCGTCCGTCCGTCACGCAAGGAACAGCTTTCCAGACGTTTTTTTCTAAACGCTTAATGTTAATGATTTCAAACTTGGCAGATGGTTTAATCATGATAAGTTACAGATCAAGTTCGAACTTCACGACGTTTCGATCATTTTTGACAAAGTTATGGCACTTTGTTTATTCTAGTGTTCTCCTCAAGCCGCACCGCGCGCCCTCAGCCTCGTCTCGCGAACGTCAAAAGCACGACACAGCACGTGCTTTCGGGAGGGGCAGAGCCAAGCCGAACAACATATATATACACATCGATCATTGATCATGAACCGGAAAATATAATAAACAACTGATATTTAGCGACTCGAAAGGTTCTTTATCAACAACTTATTTTCTCGTGCTTGTGCTGACCTGTCTGCAAGGTGTATAAATCGAAGTCCCGAGTGCAAATCACAGGTGAGCCCGTCCTGAGGTAATTAGCGATTGGGAACGATTCAGAACCTGTGGGTGAATAACCCTTGGTAATTTCCCCAACAGTTTTCCAGACGACAGACTGCCTGTAGGGTACATGTATTGCAGCGCAATACTCAGAATGCTTGTTGGCTTTGGTTCGTCATACTCTGAGGTACAACGCTTTGAAATGAATGCGGCAAATATGATAGCTCCAGATGTGCTTGGTGAGGATATGGACATATTAGACTTGTCCGTATTTGCAGCAGACAATGTAGACCACACCATCATCATAATTGATGGTAACTGAACGTTTCATGGAATGGGTATGATCGCAGCGTTAACGTCTGGGAGGCAAACCAACCTTAGCATTCTAAGAAAAGGCATTTTGGAACTGAACATTGTTGAGGCGGCTGAAATTGATATCATCGAACACTGCTTTGCTAAGCATGCTCGCCAAAGTGTCAACTTCCATGAATTACGAGTACCCCCCTCTCCCCCCTCCCCCCTCCTCACAGGGCTTGGTCCGATGCATTGACATTCTCTGGGAACTTTCCTTCAATTTCTGCCTACCAACACCAAATTGGCAGGAGATGATGCATACCATCCACCAAGGACGTATATGCATACCATCCACCAAGGACGTATATACATACCATTAGGGCGGGCCATACTTTTATTTTTTTGTAAATCAATCGAGAGGGGTGTTCATATTACGTATTTTGGTGTGTAGAACACAAATGTGAGGTTTTAAAAAAAAATTCTGATAACCCTAACCTACATCAATTTGCAGTTGATTATTATTTGATTTCTTCTTCTGGAAAAAAAGAGACGTTTTTTATTTTGAAGTTAGGGCTTTTATTTTGGTAACTTCCTGTTGGGACGGCAGTTGTAGCCATCTTTTTGCTGAAAGCTCGATGTTGAGGAGGTTGGCAATCCTTATCCATCCGTCTTCTCTTCTCTTCTTATGGCATTGCCAGTAAGTACGTTTTTGATTAGGAACCTGAGGAACAAATAGATAATAATTTTAGATGTAAATTACCTTGTTTTATATTATATTTGTTAATTGATTTGTGTACTTACCTATTGCTAGCCTGAGTTACATGTGAAGGAAAATAGTGACCTGTGAAGTGAATATTTTGATGGTTTTCTGCAATACCTGTGTAATACCTTAATATCTGTCTGTAGTGGATACTTACCTGTGTATTATTGTTTTTATTTCAGTGTGAACTACTAAAAATGGCTCGTCAGAACAAGGATGAAATCAAGTTCTCATGTAAGTAATCTTGTTGGCACTGGGCAGGAGCTGTTGGTGTCTGAACTGCCAACTGTGAGGGATATCCTGAGGTATGGCATCTACTTGAGGGAGCAAAGTGAAGATGACAGGAGGAACTACCCAGTGGACCAGCTCGTGTCTGACATCTACCCTGGTCTGATTTGTCAGTGGAGCAAAGCTAATGCTCTTTTCAAGCCTCCTGTTATCAATGAAAAGGTGACCATCATGTCCAAGCTCAAGGAGGTCTGGAATCAGTAAGTGAAGTTTTCTCTTGGGAAGGGCAAACTTGATGCCAAAGAGAGGTTCATTGTCAAGTTAGACAAGTTATTTGATATTTTGACTTGCAAGTGTCAGATTACCAGTTGTGAGGGGGGAGGCTGTGAGGCCGGTGAGGGCTGTGTGATCCAAGCCCACATTAACTGTTCCTGCAGCAGAGAGAAAATGATTCCTGTGAAAGATCTTGCCTACATCAAGGGACAGAAAGAGAAGGTTGGAAGTAAAGGACCCCACCAAATGGGGAGCCCTGATCTGCCAGAGCACAAGAGACACACAGGTGAGGACATTGGAAAGGCAGGAAAAGAAAAAGAATGCAGAGAAAAGGAGAAGGAGCAAGGAGGAAAATGCTGCAGCAGCAGAGAAGGCAGCCAGGAAGGATGTTGAGAGATTTTTGTCAGATGGTGATGAGGATCTGGAATTGGAGAGAAGTGGTGCTGAAGATGAGTTTGTCACTGAAGTTGAGCTCTTCCCTGAAACTTACACTGACCCTGCAGCTTCAGCAAAGGTCCAGAAAAACTATGATGAGATTCCAAACATTGCCCTTGCTAGTGTAAGGTATGGCATAGGGCTGAGGCCAACTGCAGCGATAGCAACTGCAGCTCTGATTGATGCAGGAATCATCACAGAAGACAATACAAGTAAAGTGATTGATAAGAACAAGGTCAATAGAGCACAGGAGAAGTTGATGACAGAGCTGGGGGAAGAGTTTGATGAGAAGTGCAGGGAGGAGGGGGGGGATCTCCGGCATCCTCTTTGATGGGCGGATTGACCTGACCAATGTGATGATGGAAGCTGAGGGCAGTGACCAATCTTTTCCTGCAAAGATCAAGGAAGAACACTATAGTGTTGTTAGTGAGCCTGGTAGCTACTATCTGTTCCACTTTACCCCAGAGAAAGCAACTAAAGAGGAGTCACATGCGGAGCAGATTGCTAAGGTCCTGTTTGCCTGGCTGAAAGAGAGGGGTTTTGATAAGACCTTGTGGGCCATTGGAGGAGACTCAACAAATGTCAACACTGGTGTGAAAGCTGGAGTAATGCGGAAGCTTGAGCTGCACCTGGGGAGAAAGCTGGTCTGGTTGGTGTGCAACCTGCACACTGGTGAACTTCCCCTGCGCCATCTCATTGTTCACCTTGATGGCCCTACTCTGTCAGACAACCCATTTTCTGGGCCAATAGGAAAGCTCCTTGCTTCTGCTACAGACTTGGATATCAATCCAAACTTCACCTAGATCTTTGTTGGCCCTCCACTGATCAAGCTGTCTGACAAGCCCATTGAAGATCTCTCAACTGATCAACACTATGGCTATAAAATTGTCTGTGCAATCAGGGATGGAGTGCTTCCTGCAAGGCTGGCTCTAGTGGAGATTGGACCAGTAAACCACAGCCGCTGGCTCACCACAGCGAACAGACTTCTCAGGCTCTGGGTGTCAAAGCATGGACTGAAAGGAAAGAACCGGAATAATCTGCAATTCATTGTGGAATTCATCATTGGAGTGTATTATCCATGTTGGTTCAACGTGAAAGTCAAGCACTCCTGGATCGAAGGGCCTAGGCACATCTTGTTTCAGCTGGACTGCCTCAAGTCCCAGAGGAAGGAGGTGTTGGACCTTGTGATGCCAACTGTGAGAAGATCTGCTTGGTATGCCCACAGTGAAGCCATCCTCCAAACACTGCTGTGCTCTGAGGATCAGAAGGAGAGGACTGAGGGGGTGGAGAGAATCCTGGCCATCAGGGGAGAGGGGGACCCAGACACTCAGCTGGGGGACTCCTCTGTCAGGACCAGAAAGACACCTGACATCAACTGTGATGCTTCCAGCATTGGTAACTTGATCAGCTGGTCAGAAGGTGTGTCAGAGCCACCTCTCACCTGCTCCCTAAGCACCTCGGAGGTGAAGAACTTCATCAACACCCCCATAGAGGTGCTCAACTGGCCTTGCCACACACAAAGCATTGAGAGGGTTGTTAAAATGGTGACTGAGGCTTCTGCTAAGTACTTCTCACAGGAAAAGAGGGATGGAGGCATCAGGGCTCAGGAGACCAGCAGGAGGCTGATGTCCAAGAATAAGTCAAAGCAGGACTTGTGCAACCTGGTAAAGTTCAAGAAGTAAGGAGATTGATCTTTGTAATTGTAACCAGTTGTATACATGCAGTTCACCTGTTAATAAATATGTACATTTGATTTGGCTGTGTCAATATGAATGATTTCCCTTATATCTTTTAATCTATATATATAAAACACAGTTTGTGTGTGTGTGTGTGTAATGTTACCGATAGACTCCTAAACGGAGAGGCTCACGTGCTTGATATTTGGCATAGACATGGCCATTGAGCCTGGGAAGAACATGGCCTACCTCAAAAAAATTATTTCATAATATGTTTTTACCATATTTTTACCTCAGCGCATTTCAGCGAGGTATATTATACACAGAATCTGAGCCGGTGGCAGAGCAGCGCGCTGATTCGCTCAGAGCGATCACATGATGTTCCATCCCCACCGCCAGACCATTGAACATAAAACACAGTTTGTGTGTGTGTAATGTTACCGATAGACTCCTAAACGGAGAGGCTCACGTACTTGATATTTGGCACAGACATGGCCATTGAGCCTGGGAAGGACATGGCCGACCTCAAAATATTTGACAAGATCCATATTTTTTATTCATATTTACCTCAGCGCATTTCAGCGAGGAACATTATACACGGAATCTCAGCATGTGCCAGAGCAGCTCGCTGATTCGCTCAGAGCGATCACGTGATGTTCCATCCCCGCCGCCAGACCATTGAACGGAAAATATATCGAATCAATGACCATTGCCATTCACACCACATAGGTGGAGATGCAGCTACCGTGCGCCATCTTGGTTGGCACTCGATGCTGGGCGATGGTGATTTCCGTCACACGTTTGCACGTAATTCAGAGCGAAAAGCGATTGCGTTTTTTCACCTTTTGTGTGATCGTGTTTTGTGTCGATTTTGTGCGATATGAATTAAACGTCTTTGAAACAGCTGTGAAACGTCTTTCCACAACCCTTCCGTAACCGATTGGAGCAGTTTATTGCCGCACAAAATGGCATTTTAACAGTTGTCTGGATTTTAAAATCTGGGACACGTTCAAAACAAACGAGATCCGCGCGAAGCGAGTTGGTCGAGTCGTGCTAACCAAGATGGCGACACGGCGGCTACACTTTTCACGGAGTATGAGCGTTCTATATATTTTCAATTCAGTGCGCCAGACTCGCTCATGTACTTGATTTGTGGCATAGACATGGCCATTAGGCCTTCACGGTGTAGATTGTGCGAGGCTTTTGTCCGAGTGAGCTTGAGTCGAGAGGGCAAATGTACTGGTTGAGAAAGTACGGGTCTCCCTTCCCCCGCCCGGCACCGCCGGTACTGGAGGGCGTCACAGGCTCGGTGAGTCTCCAAAATCCGCTTCATGCTGTTGTCGCGAAGATGCTGGACGATGTCGCGATTGTTGTGCTGCTCTCCTACCATGAGAACTGCAAACGTCATTGTTGACTGGCCCTCCCCTTCCTCCCTTCCTCCCCTCCCCCTCTCCCTCCCCCTCCCCCTCCCCCCTCCATCCTCCCCTCCCCCAGTCCATCCTCCCTCCCCCCTCCATCCTCCCCTCCCCCTCCATCTCCCCTCCTCCCCCTCCATCCTCCCCTTCCTCCCTCCACCCTACCCCCTCACTCCTCCCCCTCCATCCTCACCCTTCCCCCTTCCCCCTTCTTTCCCTTCCTCCCTCCCCTCTCCCTCCCCTCCCCCCTATCCTCCCCTCCCCCCTATCCCTCCCCTCCCCCCTCCATCCTCCCCTTCCCTTTATCTCCTTTTTCTTTCACCTTTTCCTTCCACCTCCAGCCGAAACTCACCTTTCCAATTCTAGTTTCCTCCATACTCTTTTAACCCTTTCTCCTTTCTTTGATCCACGCCCTCACTTCAAGGACTTTTCCCAGATTGTTTTTTCACGGTTTTGTTTAAATATGTTTAAAGTTTCCTTGCAGTGTTTTTTTTCAGTGGTTTATTACAACACGTTGTTTTTCTTCCGATTAAAAAAGGCTTTTTTCAATTTGCTCATCAAATCATTCCATTTCAAAAAAAAAATCAATCTCTTACAGCCATTCCTTTCTACATTCTCGAAACTCACATTCATTCCACCCCTCTATCGTTTTCAAACGATCTCTGACTTGAAAATCACAATAAACCCAATTTGTTATAAATGTTTGTTTTTCATTAATCATCCACTTTATAAACTCCCCCCTCACTCCTCCCCTCCTCCTCCAAAACTCCCCCCTCACCCTTAACCTCCTAAACGACCCCCTCCCCTCACAAATCACCCTGCTCGCTCCTCCCCTCGATATCTCCCCCCCCCCTCACCCCTCTCCTTCAAAACTCCCCCCTCACCTCTCTCCTTCAAAACTCCCCCCTCACCCCTCTCCTTCAAAACTCCCCCCTCACCCCTCTCCTTCAAAACTCCCCCCTCACCCCTCTCCTTCAAAACTCCCCCCTCACCCCTCTCCTTCAAAACTCCCCCCTCACCCCTCTCCTTCAAAACTCCCCCCTCACCCCTCTCCTTCAAAACTCCCCCCTCACCCCTCTCCTTCAAAACTCCCCCCTCACCCCTCTCCTTCAAAACTCCCCCTCACCCCTCTCCTTCAAAACTCCCCCTCACCCCTCTCCTTCAAAACTCCCCCCTCACCCCTCTCCTTCAAAACTCCCCCCTCACCCCTCTCCTTCAAAACTCCCCCTCACCCCTCTCCTTCAAAACTCCCCCATCACCCCTCTCCTTCAAAACACCCCCCTCACCCCTCTCCTTCAAAACTCCCCCCTCACCCCTCTCCTTCAAAACACCCCCCTCACCCCTCTCCTTCAAAACTCCCCCCTCACCCCTCTCCTTCAAAACTCCCCCCTCACCCCTCTCCTTCAAAACTCCCCTCACCCCTCTCCTTCAAAACTCCCCCCTCACCCCTCCCCTTCAAATCTCCCCCCTACTATCTTTCTCCAATTCTCCCCACTCCCCCCTCAAAGCTGCCTCCTCCCCACTTCCTCTCCGTTCCATGACATACCTCCACCTCCTCCAACCTTGCTCTGCCCCCCCCCCCCCCCTCTAACAACCCTTCACTGTACCTCTTCCCATCACCACCAAACCTTTTGTCCTCCTCATCCTTCCCTTTCTCCTAGCTCTTCGGCAATCTCCGACACACTACCAACAGCTCTCCCTACCTCCCCCTCTCACCCCTCATCTTACCCTACCCCTCCCCTGTATCCGATGCTCCCCCTCCCTCGTCCTTAACGGTATGGACCTCAAACATCCGGGGTCTTCGCTCAAACCTGATTGATCTCTCCATACAGGTTGCTTCTGACCCAGATGTAATCTGCTTAACAGAAATTTTCCTCCTTCACGATGTCTCTGATTCCTTAATATCTCTTCCTGGTTACTCCCTCCTCCGGTTTGATAGAGCTGAGCCTCATCCTGGTGGTGGGGTTGCTATCTTTATCAAAAACTCTCTTCCTCACTCGCCCTGCACTGCCCTCTCTCCACCCCACCCCCAGGAGTACATCTAGCTACGGCTTCCTCTCCACTCCCACCTTTTGTTCGTATGTGTTCTGTACCGTCGTCCAAACAGTGATGACTCCATTTACATCTCGTTGTCTGACAAGATAGTATGGTCCGACAATAGTAGTACGATTTCTCAGCATCACGTGTAACAAATGACTTTCCCTGACAGGTCCGTTTTATATGGCAATCTAACCTACTCGAAACACATGGACCATACTATACTTACCACAGTCCAGCTATGGATCCCCTCCCCCCCATAATCTTATCTGGAATGCCCTTCTTCTTTAAGCACAACTTCTCTTGGAATTCCATCATATTCTGGCGATATTTTTCTCACTCTCAGGTATTTCCACATCATCAAACAATTTATGCATTGCTTTCCCTCTTGTCTTGCCAACTGTTTTCTTTGCCTCACCATTTATCGTCTCATACCGCTCTCTCGCTGGGTTTTTCATTCTTTATCTAATATATAAAGCTCATTCTAGCCAATCAGTCAATCACTCAATGACTGACTGATATTGACGTTCGTTACTTTCCAGGTGATGTAGAAAGTTGAAATTTGACGTGCCGACGGACATCGAAGCCGACACACAGGGAAGCATCACAGAACCGCCGGAAGGTGTCCGTAAAAAGAAACTTATATTTTAAAAACCGGAAACGCGCCCGTAAAAAGAAAACCTCAATCGCTATTGATTATTTGAAAGTTGTAATTTCTCCAACTGTACAGTAAACCGTGAAATAAAAACCTCAATGAAAATTATGTAAAAAAACAATAATAAAAAAACAAAACTAAATTGATATCAAGAAGCAGGTCGGTGATGCATGCCTGTAACCATAAAGCTTCTATTTATTATGTACCTACGTACGAAGCACGGTTTGTTATTGCTTACAGAATGCGTGTAGCTTAGCGCACCCCACTGGTATACCATATTCTTCCTTTCAATCATGTTTTGCACTTCTTCAATCCACCACCATGTCTCTTTTTCCTTGGGGTTTCCTCCCGACGTTCTCTGGTACCGTCTTTTCAGCTGCTATTACAACGGTTTCTTTCACATTCTTCCATATTCCTGCTACTCCTCCATCCTCGTGTAAACACACACACACACACACACACACACACACACACACACACACACACACACAAACACACACACACACACACACACACACACACAGTCTGTCTGTCTGTCTATCTATCTCTCTCTCTCTCACCGTCTCTGTCTGTCTCTCACTGTCTGTGGACTTCCTCTTTGAGGAGGACTAGTTTTTTTACCCATCAAATTCCAGTTTAATCTTCCCCCTTCCTTCTCATACTCACGCTTTGCCTTCTATTTCTCCGCCTCATGTCCATTGCCAACAGCTTTTGTTGACTCATCCCTGCTTCGCCCAATATAATCTTGCAATCCATAAACTGCTTCTTCTCGTCTTACCCGTCTTACATGTTTTTGTCTTACCCAGATGTAATAAACCTGGCTAATGTTACCTCCACTTTTGTTAGGGGAGTTACCTCCACGTGCATCCTTAGCCGTGGATTCTGCCGTACGCCTTTGACTTCTCACAAGAGACGGTGGTCATTGCGTGGCAGTGACTTCCTGCTGTTGTGAGAAGTGGCAAAGGGCTTGAAAGGGACACCCCAGCACTTCCAAAACCACTAGATCCCATATTTATGTTTGCTGTTGGAGCTTCTTTTTATTAACCACTGGATGCTCTTGTGTTTTACCCAACGGGTGGGCATTTCCCCACCCCACCACCCGTCTGCCAACAAAAACCTTTTAGCCTTTTCTTCGACTCGATCTCTGGTGGAATCCAGTCGGAGTGGCCAGCTCTCCTCGGGGCTGTTGGCTTGCGGCGAGGATGCCTGGGGACACTAATGATGATCAAAATATGATTAATTTTCATTCACCGAGTTCCTCTTGTGGAGATTATTTGGAGAACCACCAGGAGGTATCCTTCGCACAGGCAAATTTTTCTTTACATCTCAGTTGCTGATCCCATCAGACATCTCAGTCTACCTTTTGCGGAGCGAACCACTGCCCACCTCCCACGCAACAAATCCATCAGCTCCCTGAGGTGGAAAAGCGGTCAATTTTAATCTCAAATGCCTCAACCACAAACGTCTTCAATCAGAGTTGCAAATGATGCAATGCTTGCTTTGCATGGGCAGATAAACAAAGCAAACAAAATTCAGAAAAGTATGATGCCAGTACTTTATAAAAGAGTACTTGTACCTCTTCTAGTGCAGTGGGGGAACCTGTTTGTTTGTTCGTTTAAATATTTGAAGTGCAGAATGCTGGAATACAAGGGATTTTGTTTAAGGATCACTGCTTCTGCAACTTGATGGTCTTTTGTTGATGTAATCTCAGCAATCGGTCTCGGAGACCATTTGATGATAAAATGCATTTGCGACAGCCTGGCGTACCAAGCCATTTTGAGTGTACAATATTATATATTGGTCAAAAGCATTGAAGTAACTCAGTATCATTGTCAAAATAAGTTGTAACATTTCCATTGGGCCTCAATCTGAAAGGCCCGACTCTCTGTGTCCCTTTATGTGCGATGCGTTTAAAACAGACGGCTGGCAATAGTAGAGCAATAAAACAGAGTGTCCACCGGCGCTTTGTGATACTTTCATTCACATCTGAAAAACATGTAATTCGTGAACAAATTCAGAGGGTAAAGAATGATTTATATTTTGCAAACAATTACTCATTTCTTGCTGTTTCGGACAAGGAACAAATACAAGTTAATGATGTTTTCATTATCATATCATTTACTGCAAATAGTGTGAATGCAACGACCTCTGAGATGCGACATTTACTGCCGATTAAATCACTATGGGATTAGAGGAGGGGCATCTGCAGAGCTAGATGAGGTGAGAATTCAGGTAAATATCCATGTGCCACGAGTCTCGGAGTAGGCTTCGGGCAACGGGTCACACGCGTCATCACACATCATCCCCCGCCCCCGCCACGACCCCCACTTCCGCAAGCGGAAAACTACTACACAATCTCTGCGGCACTATGCAAACCGTCAAACCGTGCCGTTATCTTCGATAATGTTACCTTAGAACCTGCCAATCATGGCGGCTTAGCCATGAAGGAAAACTGATAGACTATCGAACGAATGAATATGAATGAATGATCGTTTTAAGGCCATTTTCCCTGCGAGAGCAGACGTCAGCCTTGCGGGCCCCATGACAATCATGGTTCCCTGTTTGAGGCAATGTTTTTATGGCCGGATGCCCTTCCTGACGCCAACCCTTGGTCGCCTCTTACGATGCGCAGGGAACGGTGTACCTATTCTAAACCGGGGTATACACCGTGATCATTCATCCCAGCAAGCTGGTACTCAATTTGCCGACCTCGGAAGGATGACAGGCTGAGTCAACCCCCCTGGCGTTAATTCAGCGATCGACCGGGATTCGAACCCAGGATCCTAGGATCCCAAGCCGGCCCCCTAACCGCTACCAGGCTTATAGGCAACACCAACAACACCAGGCAACACCAACACCAAAACTGATAGACTATCAAACGGTCCTACAGAAATCCCATTTTGGCACAACAAGCCATCTGAGAAAACCAATACATCGGAAATTTACACATTTCCCTGTAACCTAAACGGACACAAAAGACTAGAGATGTCCACAATTTCAGTGATCAAAATGATGACTTGTATGTTGATAATTGGTACCTCGAACAGATATCCTAAAAATGACCACCTCGGTAATATATATACTGTGTGTGTATGTACAGTGGGGAGAACAAGTATTTGATACACTGCCGATTTTGCAGGTTTTCCCACTTACAAAGCACGACAAGGTCTGTAATTTTTATCATAGGTACACTTCAACTGTGGAAGACGGAATCTAAAACAAAAATCCTGAAAATCACATTGTATGATTTTTAAGTAATTAATTTGCATTTTATTGCATGAAATAAGTATTTGATACATCAGAAAAACAGAACTTAATATTTGGTACAGAAACCTTTGTTTGCAATTACAGAGATCAGACGTTTCCTGTAGTTCTTAACCAGGTTTGCACACACTGCAGCAGGGATTTTGGCCCACTCCTCCATACAGATCTTCACCAGATCCTTCAGGTTTCGGGGCTGTCGCTGCGCAACACAGACTTTCAGCTCCCTCCAAAGATTTTCTATTGGGTTCAGGTCTGGAGACTGGCTAGGCCACTCCAGGACCTTGAGATGCTTCGTACGGAGCCACTCCTTAGTTGCCCTGGCTGTGTGTTTCGGGTCGTTGTCATGCTGGAAGACCCAGCCACGCCCCATCTTCAATGCTCTTATTGAGGGAAGGAGATTGTTGGCCAAGATCTCGCGATACATGGCCCCATCCATCCTCCCCTCAATACGGTGCAGTCGTCCTGTCCCCTTTGCAGAAAAGCATCCCCAAAGAATGATGTTTCCACCTCCATGCTTCACGGTTGGGATGGTGTTCTTGGGGTTGTACTCATCCTTCTTCTTCCTCCAAACACGGCGAGTGGAGTTTAAACCAAAAAGCTCTATTTTGGTCTCATCAGACCACATGACCTTCTCCCATTCCTCCTCTGGATCATCCAGATGGTCATTGGCAAACTTCAGACGGGCCTGGACATGCGCTGGCTTGAGCAGAGGGACCTTGCGTGCGCTGCAGGATTTTAATCCATGACGGCGTAGTGTGTTACTTATGGTTTTCTTTGATACTGTGGTCCCAGCTCTCTTCAGGTCATTGACCAGGTCCTGCCGTGTAGTTCTGGGCTGATCCCTCACCTTTCTCATGATCATTGAGGCTCCACGAGGTGAGATCTTGCATGGAGCCCCAGACCGAGGGAGATTGACTGTCATCTTGAACTTCTTCCATTTTCTAATAATTGCGCCAACAGTTGTTGCCTTCTCACCAAGCTGCTTGCCTATTGTCCTGTAGCCCATCCCAGCCTTGTGCAAGTCTACAAATTTGTCCCTGATGTCCTTAGACAGCTCTCTGGTCTTGCCCATTGTGGAGAGGTTGGAGTCTGATTGAGTGTGGACAGGTCTGGAGACGGCTTTGCGGTCGGTCTTTGCGGTCTTTGTGGTCGGAGACGGTCTGGAGACGTCTTTTATGCAGATAACGAGTTCAAACAGGTGCAGTTAATACAGGTAATGAGTGGAGAATGGGAGGGCTTCTTAAAGAAAAAACTAACAGGTCTGTGAGAGCCGGAATTCTTACTGGTTGGTAGGTGATCAAATACTTATTTCATGCAATAAAATGCAAATTAATTACTTAAAAATCATACAATGTGATTTTCAGGATTTTTGTTTTAGATTCCGTCTTCCACAGTTGAAGTGTACCTATGATAAAAATTACAGACCTTTACGTGCTTTGTAAGTGGGAAAACCTGCAAAATCGGCAGTGTATCAAATACTTGTTCTCCCCACTGTATGTGTGTGTGTGTGTGTGTGTGTGTGTGTGTGTGTGTGTGTGTGTGTGTGTGTGTGTGTGTGTGTGTGTGTATATATATATTACTCATATATATATATATATATATTACTATATACATACATATATATATATATACATATATATATATATATTGTTGCGGATATGAGGACTGTATATTTTTTTTGATTGTGTTGTATTGTGGTAAATTGGTGTGAATTATTATTATTGTTGTTATTGTTATTCTGTGCCTCCTGCCTCCGGAGCTGTGTAAAGATCAAAAGGGCGTTCCATAAATTAGTCCACAAGCATACACGTCAGCCAATCATAGAATATCCATGTTCGATAGTTATATCTTATTCTGTGTTTTAGGATAAGGCTGTGTCTCCCATTAATAGAAACACTCCATTGCACCAGTGAAAGAGATAGATTCCCTTCATTCCCACTCCCAAAACTTCCATTCCCATTCCCAAAACCTCCCTTCCAATTGCCTTCCGCATTTTGGGCGGTTTTCTTCAACCACCATTGGCCACGAGGTAGGGTTGGGGAAGAAAGGCGTGTCTCCACCTCGTCATAGAGGGGAGGAGTGAGCCAGCCCCACTCGACCAACCATGAGCCAGGGGTTTGGCTAGAGAGGGCGGAGGAAGAGCGATCGGGGAGGTTCGCAAAGGTTGAGGGGCGGGGGCCTATATAACCCAAGGCAGGGCGTGTCCAGAGAGATGCGTTTTTACAGAGGAGAGCAGAAGACAGGAAGGCCTGGAGTTGGTCACAAGGAGTTGGTCTGAGTCGGTTGCCAGAGGAGGGACAGTGGGTGCGTTGGTTGCGGTGGTAAGGAGTCGGTGGTCAGTTGGTTGCGGTGAGGAGTCGGTGGTGAGGAGTGAGTGAACCAAGAAGGAGTTGAGGGTTTGGACCAGACGAGTGGGACAAGGCCTGGCAAAGCACGGCAACGTACACAGCAGCCAAAACAGCAGCGTGGGGCCTGGCCTGAACGGACGGCTGCTAAACGCGCCGGTTGTGCTGCGGGACCCCCTTTGGACCTCCCTCTCCCTCCAGCCATCCACCTCCTGCTTTTCCACCCTTCTTGTGGACGTGAGTTTGTTCTGTTTGTTCTGTCCTGGGAATAAGTTAAGTCTGTAGATAAGCTAGTATTTGCACTGTGTCACCTGCGTCTTATGTGTTGTAAATAAAACTTGATTGCTCCTTTTTGCTTGTGTGTGTAAATAATAAACCCCATTACTCGTCTGTACGTCTTCTCGTTTTATTCCTTTTTCCTCTTGCATTGCGTCGTTTTTGTCTTTTCCCTCATTGAGCAGCTGTGGTGCGATACGGCCAAGGTTCTGGGTGAATCGGGTGAGTCAGGGATCCTGTAACGGTCGCGGCAATACCAAACCGCTCGGTAACTAACATCTTAATCCGCGATCTGTAACAATATATATGTGTATATATATATATATATATGTGTGTATATATATATATATATATATATATATATATATATATATGTGTGTGTGTATATATATATATATATATATATATATATATATATATATATATATATATATATATACAGTGGTACCTCGGCTTACGAGTTTAATCCGTTCCGTGACGGAGCTCGTAAGCCAAATCGCTCGTAAGTCAAAGCAAATTTTCCCATTCAAATGCATTGAAATGCTATTAATCCGTTCCAGCCTCAAAAAAAAAACACCAATTTTTTTTGTTAGGTGCTTTTAAATAACAAAAATGTACTTTATAAATAACAAATAATGTATAAACAAGCACGACCTCGTATATACTGTACATAATACAAGAGAATGTAAAGAAATAAACTGGTTTTATTAAGCAGAGGAGAAGAGCATGCCAGGTGAGGTGTGCGTGTTGTCGACTTGGCGAGGCAGTACGATCGTACTCCTTCTACGATATGTACGATTTTGAAGCAGAAGGAGTCCATAAAGGCTATAACGCCAGCCAAGGGCGTTACGATTATTTCAAAGCTCCGGACCTCTATCCATGAAGATATGGAGAAGTTGTTGTTTGTGTGGTTGAAGGAGAAGCAGCTCGCAGGAGATACCGTGACCGAGAGCATCATGTGTTTGAAAAGATTGAAACTCGGATATCGAGCACGGACCACGAGGTGTTTTTTCTTTTTTCTTAATCTCGGTTTCAGTGAACTTTTGCTCTGTGCTCACGTGTACTGTACCTGTACCTGTAATGGTACGTCAGAGGATGGCACCTGTTGTCATCATATTAAGTGCAAGATGTTCTGCATCGTAAGTTGGTACACCGTGGTCTTTCGGCGGTGTTTAAGCCGGCCGTCTTGGCTTCTGTCACCATTGGCATTGAGTCTTTCGATGTAGGTAGGTCGTTGTGTGCCGGTGCCTTGGCCGAATTCCTTCATTGCTGCATTGTTAGCTCACCTGGTTTTTTTATACCACATCTTTGGTTATCGGACCAGCGAATGACGTCATCTCCTCCAAAGTATGGCTTATTCTCACTTGTCTTGGACGATCTTCTACTTCTAGCCTTCCACCGTGCATTTGGTGTCCACTGTACTTACTGTACAGTGCCTGGTAAAATTGATGTAATGGGTTTTTGACCGTCAACGCCATGAACCGTCATGAACCGTCATGAACCGTCATGAACCGTCAACCGCCAACCGCCATGAACCGCCATGAACCGTCAACGCCATGAACCGCTAACACTCAAAAGCCCATTTATCGCGCCTTATAAAGCAAAACGCAAACCGAAAGCCATGCCTCTCAAGCGAGGTCGAGGCGTGCTTCCGTGGTCACGTGATCCACAGGTGTAGCTCATTATACCCGCACGCGCGACACGCTTTGGCGGTCACGTGACCAGCCACTCTGGAGGCGGGGATCCCCGCCGATGACGTCACCGGCTGGAGCAAGGAGATTCCTCGCTCATGTATTTCGACGATTGCGTGTTTTATATCCAAGCAGAGATGCTTTCACGGCAAGATAACCGCGTGACCGGAACCGGAAGCCACAACCGGAAAATTCAAAAAAATAAATTTTTTGAGCTCGTACATCGGATCTCGGCTCGTATCCCAAAGCAACAAACCGCCCGAGCGACGGCTCGTATCCCGAAAAACTCGTACGTTGGGGCACTCGTAAGCCGAGGTACCACTGTATATATATATATATATATATATATATATATATATATATATATATATATATATATATATGTGTATGTATATATATATATATATATGTGTATGTATATATATATATATATATATATATATATATATATATATATGTATATATATATATATATATATATATATATATATATATATATATATATATATATATATATGTATATGTATATATATATATATATATGTATATATATATATATATATGTATATATATATATATATATATATATATATATATATATATATATATATATATATATATATATATATATATATATATATATATATATATATATATCTATCTATCTATCTATATCTATATATATATATCTATATACAGTGAAACCTTGACTTACGAGTTTAATTCGTTCTGTGACCGAGCTCGTAACTCAATTTGCTCGTTTCTCAAATTAAATTTCCCCATTAAAATGCATTGAAATGCTATTAATCCGTTCCAGCCCGCCAAAAACCACACCAATTTTTTTTTTAATATGCAGTATATATAAAAATATCTCGCGCTTTATATTTCACCTTTATGCAGTATACAAGTTGGCAGGATGGCCTGGACTGGAGGTACGCACACTTGACTCTAAACTGTCCAGCCTGGGTTTGAATCCCGACCCAGCTATAACCTGTCATGTCGGTGTTTCACAGGCAGGGTGATTCATCAATGTGTGTACCGCTAAACTGGGCGCCCCGTTTGCGTCCCATTAGTTGTTGGATGTTAAGGATCTCACCATGTCTTCCACAAAGAGAAGACGAGCTATCGCCGGCACTCTGAACAAGTTGTGGCCTGGCATGCTCTTCTCCTCTGCCGTTATATACGTCCTCCTCGGCATCTTTTTCCAGAAGAGCCCTGTCTCGTCACAGTTGAAGATTTGCTGGGGGATGTATCCTTCGGCTTCTATCAGTTCGGCAAAAGTTATAATAAAATCTTCAGCTGCCTTCACATCCGAGCTTGCTGCCTCACCATGCCTGACGACGGAGTGAATGCCGGTCCTCTTCTTAAAATTATCAAACCATCCCCGACTGGCTTTGAATGACTTCCGATGCCTCGTCCGTTGATGTTCCCGCCGCCTGCTGCACCAAATCCCCGTAAATGTCTCGTGCCTTCTCACACATGATGCTCTCGGTCACGGTATCTCCTGCGAGCTGCTTCTCCGTCAACCACACAAACAACAACTTCTCCATCTCTTCATGGACAGAGGTCCGGAGCTTTGAAATAATCGTAACGCCCTTGGCTGGCGTTATAGCCTTTATCGACTCCTTCTGCTTCAAAATCGTACATATCGTAGAAGTACTAGGATCGTACTGCCTCGCCAAGTCGACAACACGCACACCTCGCTCATGTTTTTCGACGATTGCGTGTTTTATATCCAAGCACATCATCCTCTCCTTCTTCTCAGTACTGCCCTTGGCACTCAATTTCTTAGTACCCATGGTTAAAACTAAGAAATTTTCCAAAATAACCAACATGCGAAAACAAAGCAGCAGCGATATACGGCAGAGATGCTTGCGCGGCAAGATAAGCACGTGACCGGAACGCTCGTTGGGCCACCTAGTGGCGGGTGGTGTAAGCTCGTAACTCAAATCTCGGCTCGCATCTCAAAGCAAAAAACCGCCCGAGCGACGGCTCGTATCTCGGAAAACTCGTAAGTTGGTGCACTCGTAAGTCAAGGTTTCACTGTATATCTATATATCTATATATCTATATATCTATATATCTATATATCTATATATATATATATATATATATATATATATATTGTTGTGGATATGAAAATGTTTTTTTATTTTATTGTTGTGGTAAAATGTTGTTGTAAAAGGTTGTTGTAAAATATCACCCCTCCTCCCTCCGTTTGTGGTTGTATAAAGGTCAAAGGGCGTTCCCGTAGTTAGTCCATAAAACATACATGCAGGACACGATATATCTTTTTTTGACAGTTATATCCTTATTATGTGTATTAGTGTAAGGCTGTGTCTTCCATTAATTGAAATACTCCATTGCACCAGTGAAAGAGATAGATTCCCTTCATTCCCACTCCCAACACTTCCATTCCCCCCTTTCCGTCAATTGCAATTCGCATTGCCAACTGCATGTTGGGCGGTTTTCCCTTCATCCGCCATTGACCACGAGGCAGGGTTGGGAGAAGAAAGGCGTGTCTCCACCTCGTCATAGCGGGGAGGAGGGGCGTGCCCGCCCGTCGTCATCCAGGGCGGAGCCCAAGGGTCGCGCGACCAACCAGGGCCGAGGTGAGCACCCCGATGGGCGTGTCCAAAACGCCGGCGGCGTAATCGCTGGAGGCGCTATAAAAGGCGCAAACGGAAGTGAGTAGTGAGTTGGTCTGAGTCGGTTGCCAGAGGAGGGTCAGTGGTTGCGTTGGTTGCGGTGGTAAGAAGTCGGTGGTGAGAAGTGGTGGCGTCGAGGGGTCAGTGGTTGCGTTGGTCGCGTTGAGTTGTCAATGGTGAGGAGACACCAGGGCCAAGAGAGAGAAGGTGCCAAGGGCCATTACCAGCAGTTGCGCCAGAGACGGCAGACGCGCCCTGAGCTGAGCCAGAGAGGCAGCGTTGACTCCACCAGGAGGCAGCTTCAACCCGTTACCCCGCGGGGACCAAATAGCGGTGGCATCGGTGGCTGTCGAGGTTCAGCCGACGTCCCGTGCGGGATCAAGCCCGAACCATCTGCCCCCAGCTGAACCTTCCCATTCCTCCTTCCAACATTCATTCCATTCCATCCTTCTTGTATACGTGAGTTTGTTTTGTTTGTTCTGTCCCTGGGTATTTAATTAAGTCTGTAGGTAAGCTAAAATTTGCACTGTGTCACCTGCGTCTTATGTGTTGTAAATAAAACTTGATTGCTCCTTTTTGCTTGTGTGTGTAAATAATAAACCCCATTACTCGTCTGTACGTCTTCTCGTTTTATTCCTTTTCCTCTTGCATTGCGTCGTTTTTGTCTTTTCCCTCATTGAGCAGCTGTGGTGCGATACGGCCAAAGTTCTGGGTGAATCGGGTGAGTCAGGGATCCTGTAACGGTCGCGGCAATACCAAACCGCTCGGTAACTAACATCTTAATCCGCGATCTGTAACAATTGGTGTCTGGGAGTGGGATTCGAGGCCCGAACCAAATTTTTAAAACGAATAGAGGAAAAAAAAAAAATTTGGTCAAAATTACGAGCTGCCGAAATTTGTTTTTTTTTTAAAGAAAAACCCGAATTTTGAAATCGCGCCATGGCTGGTCAAGGCGACGGGATGCCGGTGGGAGAGATAGAGGGGTTAGGAGTAACCCAGGATCAAATGGAGGGGAGCAATGAGGAGGCGGTTGAGGGAGTATCAGGCGCGCAAAATGGCGCCTCGCACATGGCCACGGCGACCGCGCCCGTAGCAGCGCCGCAGGTGGATTCGAACCTTTTTATGATGATACAAATGAGGGCCCTTATGGAGAGGCTAGAAGCAAAAATGGATGCCATGATAGACAAAACAAGGTGTGATCGGGGAAAATTGGAGGGAATAAATGACCGGGCCAAAGAAGTAAATGAGGGACTGGCGAGGGACAGAGTCGCATATGAAGCAAGGGAGGAGCAGAGGGACAGAGACCGCAAGTTGGGCGAAAGGGTCCCACGGGTGCACGACGAGGTAAAGCGGGTCGAAAAGCGCTGGTTGAGCGAAGCAGAGGAAAGCACGGGTACAATGACGGGGGTAGAAATCGCGACACGGGGTTTGGAAAAGCCGGCGACCGCTGAGGTAAAGGAGGGTGTTTTATTAAAGCCAGCGGTCGCCGAGGTTAATAAAGAAAAAGCAGTGCTGGGAATTAAAATTGAAGAGATGACGGAGGTAGCCCGGGAATTGCAGGGAGAAATGGATTATGTACAAAGTCCCTGCTCACATCACGATGCTGTGCTTAACCCGAATGGAAGTTTACAGGTTCGCGTGGAGAAAAGGATCCCCCAGGTGAGTCGTGCTGTATATTGTGCGGGTAGATTTTGCAGGAGGATGTTTAGCGACAAAAGAATTTTCGCGCGCTTGGGATCGAGGAGGCATCCGGGCGTTGGTGAAGGGTCCCGTGTGAGTGGAAATGGCACGCGTGGGAGGAAAAAGTGTGCGTCGGCGAGTGGGTGTGTTATAAAGTGTGGGAGTGAAACCGAGTGCGAGCGAGAATGCACGCCGATGTGTACGGGGTGTGACACAGGGAGTGAGAGCAATACGGAGTGCACGCCCATGGTGAGTGTTACGGAGGACGTAACGGAGGAGAGGTGTGGACCGAAGTGTGCGCAAGAGGTGTGGTGTGTAACAGAGAGAGCGTTGGTGGAATGTACGGACGGCGTTGGAACGCCAGGTTTTGTGAGGGTGAAAGGGGTAGCGTATGCTTGTGAGCATGCCGGTGAAGCATCGACGGCAACCGAGTTAGCGGTTAGGGCGACGGATAGCCGATGCGAGCACTCGGTGCGAGGGGTGCTTTGTTGGGTGCGAGGCCCGGCGCGGGTCGATGCTGCGTTGCTTCTCTTCGAAGCGTCGTTGCCGATTCGGGCTTGGCCCCGCCCCGCACGGTCGAGTCCGGGCTTTGTCGGGCGAGGCGACCGGTCCGGTTCAAGGGCGAGTGGGAGGAAGCGGAACGGTGCCCCCTCGTGGGGACGGGGTTCCGACCGGGGGAGATTGAGCCATCGGGCCCGGGACCGCAAGGTGCCGCGCCGAGATGGTGCATGGAGCCTCGGCCCAACCAAACCACCTCCCTTGAACCGAAAGCCGGACGGATTCAACCTGCAGGCAACCAAAGAACCCGCATTCATGGCTCGGCTGTACGAAGCCGAGCTTTCGAAGGAAATTGGCGCACCGAGAGGATGTAATAAGTAGACGGGTGATGAGGATAGTGTTTTGGCCCCGAAATTAGAAAAAAGCAAAATTTGATGATGGTATGGGTAGAATTGGCAGTAAATGGAAAATTTTTGAATTGGTTGGAATTTGGACGAGCAAAATTTATAGTGAGAGACCCCCGATGTGGTGGGATGGCAAATCCACCATCCCTCACAGGTGGGGCAAAGGAGCAATAGTTTATGGGGTGTATGGCAGTGAAAACTAGCCCGGATGGGTTAGGTTATATTGATAGGGACTAGAGATGACATTAGGTAACGTTAAGGTTTAGATAGTGACTGATACCTGTAGTGGGGACGCAGGTAGATTAGTATGGATGATAATGACGTGGGAGCGCAATAGTTTAAAGGGACGACTGGGAAGCGCAAGTTTCAGAGGGGAGTAGTTAGCTGAGATGATGCCGTGTGTGTGTGATTGCACAGGTGTGCAACTGAACAGGTGAATGGAGCAGTGTATGAGTGAGTAATGGTGATGTGTGTTGTGTTGACCAACTGGTCCAGGAAGAGGAGGAGGGTGCAGGTGGCACCAGGTGATTGCACAGGTGTGCAACAGCAGGTATGGAGAATGGTAGTGTGGAATAAATGGAGTATTGGAATGGATGGTTGTGGAGTGAGTATGGTGGAAATTGTGGAGTGGAGTGGATGGTGCGAAGGTGTGAATGGGGCAAGAGTGGACCCCCATCACGGATACCCGGGGCGGGTAGTGTAAGTGTTAGGTAGAGGGTACAGGTAAATTGTGGTTGGATATTGGCATCTGTGGTGCGGGTGAAAGAATGGTCTTTGGATGGGTGCATTAGTGTTGTGGAAATGGCTGGGCGTGTAGCCTGTTAGTGTGTGTAGTTGGTTTGGGCACTCCACCACTGTGAGGATGTCGGCCAGGTGAGGCCGCAGGTGGGCTCTGGGAGCCGGTAGTTGTGGATGGGGCCCGAGGATCCGGAGGACGGACCCGGGTAGCCCAGTGCCAGAGGGCACCAAGGGGTGACAGAGCCAGGAGAGGGCCTTCCCCAGTTAGTTAGGTTAGGGTGAGGAGCTAGGTAAGCTCGGGTGGCAACTGCAGTGGTGGAGGTGTGCAGGTGGGTAGACCTGCTGGGAGAGCTACACGTCGCAGCCCAGAAATTGTGCGAGGGCACCGGGAGATGAATCGGGGGAGTGAGACCCCAAATTGAGAGGCACCACAGTTTGGTCAATGGGAATTGGTTTTTAGAACCCATAGTGTAAGTTGGCCAATGGATTGGCAGGGAGAGACCCCGGGTAGTGTAAAGTGTGTTAATGTCATTTAGAAAGTAGTTAGGATGAAGTCTCCTCGCACCATCTGCATCCACTCACCTGAGGTGACAGGTACTCCGCACCATGCCATGTTTAATTATTTTTGATGCAAATGTTTTGGAATGTGAGACGCATCATGACGTGGGTGTGACATTGTGCGTAATTCCATCTCTGCCTCCTTATGAGGATTGATGATGAATTTGGTGATGGCAAATTTTGAAGTAGAGGGATTGTGGAGACGAATTTGGTATAGGGGAAATATGGGGAAGACGTGACAGTAGTGACGAATTTGTAAATGTGTAGATTTTTGTACATATGGGGTAAGGGCAAGGGTAGGGTAGGTGACAGGGGGGTGACGTACGGTAGGGACGAGCTTTCTCACTTCGCCCTCCGTACGCATTTCGCCTTGCATTGCCTTATTGATGTGTACCCTTGTGACCTTACCCCTCGCTCAATTGTCTTTCCCCTTTTGTCTCCCACATGACCTGTGCGCCACTGGGTGCCGAGGGGAGCGTGCGTGGGTCGGCCATTGTGCGCCCGAAATTCCCAGAACCAGCTGTCTGCATCGATGCACCACATTATGGACCACATGTCTGTGGCCGAGCACCACTTATGGACCCCATGGGTTGGGGCATGGCCCCTCTGCTGGAACCGGCCATGAGGGCCCGAAATCTTGCTGGCGGACCTTGGCCACAGGGCACCGATGCCCCACAGGTGAACCACACGTAGTCGGCCCTGTGGGCCATAAATAAAGCAAATAAAAAGGACACATTGGGCACACGTTTTAATACAAATAGGCCGCCAGTAAGCAAAGCAAAAGAATGACAACATCTGGAAGACCAAATAATAATAACCAGCAGAGGGAGCAGAAGAGCAAGAGACCACCTGCAGGGTTAGGGGTTGTTGAATTTATTTTATTGTTGAACATTGATGAACAATGGTGACTGCACCGATTGGTGCTTGGGTGTGTATTGGTGCGTTTTTGGGTGCTTTAATGGTGCGTCGATGCAGAGCAGACTGTCTCCCCCCCAGAAAGAACAATCACAGGTCCTGGGTTAGTTTTGTAAATAAAAATAGCGTCATTGTAAATAATGCTTCCCACCGTCAGTGTATAGTTTGAAGACCATTCCGCAATTCGGTTAACTGTGGGCGTAAGTCTGTTAGGCAGGGTGCAATGGAGCAGCGGGACACATTTATTTATGTTTTAAAACTGTCGCACTCAGGGTCAGGTTAAAAGTAGAGGGAACTACACCTACGTGCCACACTAAGGTAAAAGTTATAGGCCCGGGACGTGCCTAAGGGGAGGAGGGTGCAGTGTTGTGGATATGAGAATGTTTTTTTTTTTTATTGTTGTGGTAAAATGTTGTTGTAAAAGGTTGTTGTAAAATATCACACCTCCTCCCTCCGTTTGTGGTTGTATAAAGGTCAAAGGGCGTTCCCGTAGTTAGTCCATAAAACATACATGCAGGACACGATATATCTTTTTTTGACAGTTATATCCTTATTATGTGTATTAGTGTAAGGCTGTGTCTTCCATTAATTGAAATACTCCATTGCACCAGTGAAAGAGATAGATTCCCTTCATTCCCACTCCCAACACTTCCATTCCCCCCTTTCCGTCAATTGCAATTCGCATTGCCAACTGCATGTTGGGCGGTTTTCCCTTCATCCGCCATTGACCACGAGGCAGGGTTGGGAGAAGAAAGGCGTGTCTCCACCTCGTCATAGCGGGGAGGAGGGGCGTGCCCGCCCGTCGTCATCCAGGGCGGAGCCCAAGGGTCGCGCGACCAACCAGGGCCGAGGTGAGCACCCCGATGGGCGTGTCCAAAACGCCGGCGGCGTAATCGCTGGAGGCGCTATAAAAGGCGCAAACGGAAGTGAGTAGTGAGTTGGTCTGAGTCGGTTGCCAGAGGAGGGTCAGTGGTTGCGTTGGTTGCGGTGGTAAGAAGTCGGTGGTGAGAAGTGGTGGCGTCGAGGGGTCAGTGGTTGCGTTGGTCGCGTTGAGTTGTCAATGGTGAGGAGACACCAGGGCCAAGAGAGAGAAGGTGCCAAGGGCCATTACCAGCAGTTGCGCCAGAGACGGCAGATGCGCCCTGAGCTGAGCCAGAGAGGCAGCGTTGACTCCACCAGGCAGCTTCAACCCGTTACCCCGCGGGGACCAAATAGCGGTGGCATCGGTGGCTGTCGAGGTCCAGCCGACGTCCCGTGCGGGATCAAGCCCGAACCATCTGCCCCCAGCTGAACCTTCCCATTCCTCCTTCCAACATTCATTCCATTCCATCCTTCTTGTATACGTGAGTTTGTTTTGTTTGTTCTGTCCCTGGGTATTTAATTAAGTCTGTAGGTAAGCTAAAATTTGCACTGTGTCACCTGCGTCTTATGTGTTGTAAATAAAACTTGATTGCTCCTTTTTGCTTGTGTGTGTAAATAATAAACCCCATTACTCGTCTGTACGACTTCTCGTTTTATTCCTTTTCCTCTTGCATTGCGTCGTTTTTGTCTTTTCCCTCATTGAGCAGCTGTGGTGCGATACGGCCAAAGTTCTGGGTGAATCGGGTGAGTCAGGGATCCTGTAACGGTCGCGGCAATACCAAACCGCTCGGTAACTAACATCTTAATCCGCGATCTGTAACAATATATATATATATATATATATATATATATATATATTGTTACAGACGTGGCTTGGATGTTATTTACCGAGCGGTTTTATGGTATGACCACGTCTGCACAAGTTACCCGATTGTGCCCGAACGTTGACTAGTCGCGCGATGCTGGCTCAATAAGAAAAAGAAGACACCCGGCTGGATTACAATAACACAATACGACACCAATGTTTCAATTCTCAAGACCTCCGGAGGAGATTATATTCGTACGGAAAGGTCAGATTACAGGGGCTAGAGGTATAATCACAGAAAGACAGGCACTTAGACACACTCTTATATTAACCCCGGACAGACGACAGACAAACGGGACAACGGCTGACTCACACGGGGGTTGATGGCAGGAAAGCGGGTATCGATGGCTCCAGGTCCTCCTGGGCTCGGGGCAGGGTACAGTACGGTCCGGTCCGGTCCAAAGATGCGGGGAGGTATCGTCGCGCTGGGGGTGGCGGTGGCTTCTCTCTCCAAGCTGAGGCGCATCTTTTTGTCACGTCCGGCGCGGGGCCGCGTATATCCGGCGGGGAGTGACACGCCCTCGGCTCGTTAGCTCCGCCTCGTGGAATCGGCACGTTGCTTCTCATTGGGTGCGTGCGGGGGGGTTTACCAGGCTCCGCCCTTGACGAGGAGCTGACAAGGAGCCCCTTCGTGGTAACCCCGTGGAGCGCATGGTCTGGAGCGCATCGTCATGGCGGGTAACCGAGCCGGTGTGAGGACGCACACTCCCCGCCCCTCTGTTGTTGTAGTCGTAGTTGTAGTTGTAATTGTTGTTGTAGTTGTTGTTATTGTTGTTGTTTGGGGAAGAAGATGGGAGGAGGTATGGGAAAGGTCCTAAACTCACTACTGATGCCATATAATCACATTCTGGTGCAACGAAGAGTCATAATTAATGGAAACGAGGCCTTAACTGACATAGATTAAGAATAACTAGGAAGATGTCCGAAAGTTGTCTACGTGTGGTGCGGTGGACCTGGGCACGACATTTAATGGGGGAATAAGGGGAAGGTCGGCTCTACTGATTGTTGTTTACATGCAATGGGACTAGGGAATGGGGGATTGGGGAAAGTTGGGGAGTATTGGAGAAAATAGGGGAATATTTACAAGCGGATATGGAGGCCAAATTCCATATTCGCAACATTGCACCCTTCTCTACCCTCGGGGCGTCCCGACCCGATAAATTTTTACCTACTTTAGTGTGGCACGCAATGTAGTTCCCTCTACTATTAACTCTACCCTGAGTGCGACAGTTTTACAGATAATCACAAATGAGTAAATATGTCCCCCTGCGACGTTGCACCCTTCTCCTCACAGAAACACACCCACAGGATAACCGAATCCGGAAAGAATCCTCAAACTAAACATACAGCCGGTAGGGAGCATTATTTACAAGACTACGCTGCTATTTACACTACGATCCAGGACCTGTTTTTGGAGGAACACATGCAGATGTTATGCATAGAGAGAGCGCGCTTGCCAACATCGATACACCAACCCACGAGTGCTCTGTGGCCGACGGCCTTTAATAACGTGCAGAGCACCCTTCCCGAGCATCAACAGCACCACCCCACCACCAATCGGTGCAGTCACCATTGTTCATTGGAATAAAAATAAATTCGACAACCCCTAACCCTGCAGGTGTCTCTTGCTCTTCTTGTGGTGCACTTGGTGTTAACTAAAAGTGGTTCACCTGTATGGCATAGGTGCCACGTTGACCCATAGGTCCATCCCCGGGTGGTGCTTGGCCGCAAACGAACTGCGGTCCATTGTGGGTGGCCACAAACATTGCGGTCCATATGGTGTATCGATCCCGGCAGCAAACAGCGAAAGTGCAGGCCCACAACTGCGCAGCCAGCACCTCTCTCTCCTCTCTCTCTACCCCAAAGCCAGATCCTCGGAGGTGGGAGACAAAAGAAGAACCAAGTGAGTAAGGTGGTAAGGGCGCAAAAGTGCACGCAATATAAGGTAATGCACACTGGGGGCACATGGGAACCAGGTGAGACAGGTACGTTCCTATCGTACGCCCCCCCCCCCCACCAGGTAACCTACATGGCCCCTCCCTTACCCCTTACTGTATCCACACAACACAACACTACCCATAAACATCTACTTTACAAATCAACAAACATCCCTACTGTCTTCCCCGTTCCTCCCATAAACCAAATTCGTCCTCTCTCCCTCCTAACCAATCAAATTTGCCATTTTCAACTCTCATCAAAATTTGCCATTTTCAACTCAACATCAAAATTTGCCATTACCAATTCATCATCAGTCCCTCCTAGGGAGGGAGAGATGGAATCACCCCAATGTCTCATCCACGTCGTGATGCGTCTCACAAATCCTCACAGCAATCTCATTTCCTGCACAAAACAAAGAAAACACAGGTGTGGAGTCATCATCATCACCACAGGTAAGTGGCTGCGTATGGTGCGACAGGTTCATCAATCCTAACTATCGCCTAAATGACTTTAACAACTTTACCCTACCCGGGGTCTTTCTCCGGCCAAACCATTGGCCCTCTTACACTATGGGTTCTAAAAACCAATTCCCATTGGCCAAACTGTGGTGCTCTTCAATTTGGGGTCTCACTCCCCCGATTCATCTCCCGGTGCCCTCGCACAATTTCTGGGCTGTGGCGTGTACCTCTCCCAGCGGGTCTACCCACCTGCACACCTCCACCACTGCGGTTGCCTCCGAGCTTACCTGCTCCTTACCCTAACCTAACTACCTGGGGAAGGCCCTCTGGCACTCTCCCCACTCGGTGCCCTCTCTGGCACTGGGCTACCCGGGTCCATCCTCCGGATCCTCGGGCCCCATCCACAACTCTACCGGCTCCCAGAGCCCACCTGCGGCCTCACCTGGCCGACATCCTCACAGTGGTGGAGTGCCCAACCAACTACACACACTAACAGGCTACACGCCCAGCCATTTCCACAACACTAATGCACCCATCCACAACACCATTCTGCAACCGCACCACAAATGCCAATATCCAACCACAATTTACCTGCACCCTCTACCTAACACTTACACTACCCGCCCCGGGTACTCGTGAAAGGGGTCCACTCTTCCCCCATCCACTCCTTCGCACCATGCACACCACTCCGTACCACTTACTCCAACTCTCTCCACACACCTGTACTTGCACACCTGTGCTCTCACACCTGGTGCCACCTGCAACCTTCTCTCCCCAAGCGCATTCGCGCTGATCCACACACTCATTACTCATACACTGCTCCACACACCTGTCCAGTTGCACACCTGTGCAATCACACCTGTTCAATTCTCACACACACGGCATCATCTCAGCTAACTACTCCCTTCTGAAACTTGCGCTTCCCAGTCGTCCCTTTAAACTATTGCGCTCCCTCGTCATTATCATCCACACTAATCTACCTGCGTCCCCACTACAGGTATCAGTCACTAACTAACCTTAACGTTACCTAAGGTCATCTTCTCTAGATCCCTACACACAATATCCTAACCCACCCGGGCTAGTTTTCACTGCCATACACCCCATAAACTATAGCTCCTTTGCCCCCACCTGTGAGGGATGGTGGATTTGCCATCCCACCACATCGGGGGTCTCTCACTATCAATTTTGCACATCAAATTGCAACAAATTAAAAATTTGCCAATCACTACCCATCATCTGCCAATCACTACTGCCAATCCCTTGCCAATCATCAAATTTTGTTTTTCTCCAATTTTGGGTCCAAAACACTAACCTCATCACCCAGTCGACTCAATAATACCTCTCGGTGCGCCAATCCCTGTCCAAAGCCCGGCTTCGTAAAGCCAAGCAATGGATGCTGGTTGTTTTGTGCCAGCGGCTGGATGCGTCCGGCACTCGGTGCAGGGACGGGGGCTTACCCGGGCCGAGATCCCACGCATCACCTCGGCGTGGAGCCGTCCAATGTCCCGATCTCGACCTGCCGGCACGTCTCAACAAAACGTGGTCGCCATAACGACCCTTCCTATCGGGCTGCCAGCTCCGCCTAGTGGAGCCTGGACGCGGCCGTTCAAAGCGAGGCCCGGCACGCACCGAGGGACTGCTTCGGCTAAAAGTCACTCTAACCTCTAACCCGTGTAACGTCGATGCTTCACCTGGACGCTTACACCCCGCAGCCCGTTCCTTGCTCACACATCCAGCCGTGCTCATGCTCCTCGTACCTTTCCTTACACACCCAGGTACCCTCATTCCACTCACAGCCTTGGTCACACACCTGACCACCGAACACTTTGGCACACATTCGTTGGTCGCACACCTCACCAAAACACTTCTTCGCGCCCCCTCCTCTGTCACCTCCTCTGTGACAATCACAGGTGTGCTCTCATTCGCACACCCAACCACGTGCCTCACTACCAATTCCAGCGTGCATTCCCACTCACGCTCTACCATTCCAGGTGTGCATCCTTCCATCCCAGGTGTACATCCTCGCTCACCTGTCACAACTAACTCACGCTCCATGTCACTCTCACTACTTCCACCTCCATTCCTGACAGCGCACTCACCCTTACTCTTGACAGCGCACTCTTTCCCCATGCACCTGTCCGTCACACACCTTTCTCGCGCACACTCTCCAGTTACACCCTCGGTAACACTCACCACAGGTGGACACTCTTCCTTACTTCTGACAGCGCACTCTTCCCTCATGCACCTGTCCGTCACACACCTTTCTCGCACACACTCTCCCGTCACACCCTCTGTAACACTCACCACACCGCGCTTCCATGTGCTCCCTCGCACACGCGCTACGACCGACTCACTCTCGCCAGCACCCTCACTACTCCTTGGCACGCACTTTTTCCTCACACACCCCAGAGTCGGACTTTCTTGCACACCTCCATTTTCGCACACCAGCCCTGTCGCACACTTCACCAACGGCCTCTCACGAACACCCGGGTCTATCTCGACCCCCAAGCCTCTTAAATCACCTGGCGCATCATACGCACGACCATATTGGTCACCACTTACACCGGGTCCTCTTCCTCTTCGCTTCTCCTCCATCACCTGCGAATCCCTCATCCGGTTAATGAGCACATCATCACGATCCAAACACAGACTTTGGACCAATTCTTTTACTTCCTCCTTTATCTCTTTCTTATCCTCTCTCCGTCGCTTCTTAATTTCGCTCACCCCTTCTTCCACTTCTTCTAGTTTCTGCTTCACCTCTTTCATTCCCCGGTACGTCTCCTCAAGCTCATCCTCTAAGGCTACCTTGACCGTTTCCATGTGCGTCCTCACCTGCCGGTCCGTCGTCTCCATTACCTCTATCACCTCGTCCAACCTCGTTGTCAGTCCCTCACGTACCATCTGACATTCCCTCTTTGTCGCTATTAAGTCGTTTTTTATGTCGTTTTGTGTCGCTTTTAAACCTCCTAATACCGCAGTGTTCCTTTGAACCTGCTCCACTAACTCCGTTTGTCCCACCGTCAGCTGCTCCACCTCCTGCGTCAGGTCCTCTATGCCCCCTTGCAATTTTACAGTCCCCTTTCTCACCTCCTTCTCCATGTGCTCCTTACAGTGCCTCACCTCCTCGCGCACTCCTCCGACCTCCTCACTCACTCCTCTTCTGATCTCTTCTCCCATCACTTGCATCTCCTGCCCAGATGCCACCCTCATCTGCTCCATTTCCTCCCTGTGAGCATCCAGTTTGGCTTCTACCCCCATTCTGACCCCCTCTATCTGCTGCCCCATTTGGTTAACTTCCCTTTCCGCTTGGTCCCTCATGTCCCTCAATTTGCCTTCCATACTGTTTTCTAACCCCTCTAACCCTTTTTGCATCCCTTCCATTTGATTCTCTTGAGCGGCCATTCTATTTTCTACCCCCATTAACCCATTTTTCACTTCTTTTATCCCGTTGTCTAACCCCTCAAAATTATTGTCTAACTTCTCAATTTTCTTGTCTAACTCCTCAAAATTATTGTCTAACTTCTCACCGGTACCCCTCGCTTCGTCCCTCATTACCCCCATTTGGTTTCCCATTACCCCCATTTGGTTTTCCAATCGCTCACTATTCTTTTCCATAAGGGCCGTCATTTGTATAAAAAAAAGTTCCAATCTTCCCAGCGGCGCTACTTCGGTCGCGGGCACGGTGACCAGCGAGGCGCCTTTTTGCGCGCCTGAAGCATCGTGCGCGAGAGCGCCATTTTGTGCACCTGCTACCCCAGCTGTTTCGCTCTCCTCATGTCCCTCATGTCCCTCAATTTGGTCCTGGACCGACCCTGCCTCACTCTCCCCTACCGGACCCCAGCCGTCTTGACCCGCCATAGCGCGACTTTCAAAATTCGGTTTTTTATTTTATTTTCGTAAAACAAATTCAAATTTCGCCGTTATAATTTCGCGCGGGAAACGCGCTCCGAATCGATTCTACTTGTTACCAATTTGGGCCTAATAAATTTAGTCCCTGGTTCGAATCCCACTCCTCGACACCAATTGTTACAGACGTGGCTTGGATGTTATTTACCGAGCGGTTTTATGGTATGACCACGTCTGCACAAGTTACCCGATTGTGCCCGAACGTTGACTAGTCGCGCGATGCTGGCTCAATAAGAAAAAGAAGACACCCGGCTGGATTACAATAACACAATACGACACCAATGTTTCAATTCTCAAGACCTCCGGAGGAGATTATATTCGTACGGAAAGGTCAGATTACAGGGGCTAGAGGTATAATCACAGAAAGACAGGCACTTAGACACACTCTTATATTAACCCCGGACAGACGACAGACAAACGGGACAACGGCTGACTCACACGGGGGTTGATGGCAGGAAAGCGGGTATCGATGGCTCCAGGTCCTCCTGGGCTCGGGGCAGGGTACAGTACGGTCCGGTCCGGTCCAAAGATGCGGGGAGGTATCGTCGCGCTGGGGGTGGCGGTGGCTTCTCTCTCCAAGCTGAGGCGCATCTTTTTGTCACGTCCGGCGCGGGGCCGCGTATATCCGGCGGGGAGTGACACGCCCTCGGCTCGTTAGCTCCGCCTCGTGGAATCGGCACGTTGCTTCTCATTGGGTGCGTGCGGGGGGGTTTACCAGACTCCGCCCTTGACGAGGAGCTGACAAGGAGCCCCTTCGTGGTAACCCCGTGGAGCGCATGGTCTGGAGCGCATCGTCATGGCGGGTAACCGAGCCGGTGTGAGGACGCACACTCCCCGCCCCTCTGTTGTTGTAGTCGTAGTTGTAGTTGTAATTGTTGTTGTAGTTGTTGTTATTGTTGTTGTTTGGGGAAGAAGATGGGAGGAGGTATGGGAAAGGTCCTAAACTCACTACTGATGCCATATAATCACATTCTGGTGCAACGAAGAGTCATAATTAATGGAAACGAGGCCTTAACTGACATAGATTAAGAATAACTAGGAAGATGTCCGAAAGTTGTCTACGTGTGGTGCGGTGGACCTGGGCACGACATTTAATGGGGGAATAAGGGGAAGGTCGGCTCTACTGATTGTTGTTTACATGCAATGGGACTAGGGAATGGGGGATTGGGGAAAGTTGGGGAGTATTGGAGAAAATAGGGGAATATTTACAAGCGGATATGGAGGCCAAATTCCATATTCGCAACAATATATATATATATATATATATATATATATATATATATATATATATATATATATATATATATATATATATACATAGTATTTACAGTATTTTTACACCTGCACATACAGTCATGTGAAAAAATAAATACACCCCATGTAAAGTTTTGACTTTTTCAACATATTTCAACATACAGCTATTTGATCTTCATTTCAACAATATTGATAGATAAAGGTGATGTAATATAACAAATATCATGAAACATTTACATTTTGTAGTCCATTGTATAATTTAAATAAACATAAATGCAAATTTCGCATGTGGAAAAAGTAAGTACACCCTTGGCTCTAATAGGTGGTATTGCCCCTTTGGCAGCAACAACCTCAAGTAGGCGTTTCTTATAACTGTCTACCATTCTCTGACATCGACTGGGAGAAATTTTTGCCCACTGCTCCATGCAGAATTCTTTCAGCTGTGCGATGTTTGAGGTGTTTCTTGCATGCACAGCTCATTTCAAATCCACCCACAACATCTCGATGGGATTTAGATCCGGGCTTTGACTTGGCCATTCCAGAACCCTCCATTTCTTTCTTTTCAGCCATTCCTTGGTGGATTTACTGGTATGTTTAGGGTCATTGTCATGTTGCAAGGTCCACCTTCGGTCGAGCTTCAACTTTCCGACAGATGGCCTCACATTATCCTCAAGCACCCTCTGGTACAATGAAGAATTCATAGTGGATTCTATGATGGTGAGCTGCCCAAGCCCTGATGCAGCAAAGCTGCCCCAAACCATAATATTTCCACCACCAGGCTTTACAGTTGGTATCATGTTCTTGTGGCCAAATGCTGTCTTTGGTTTTCGCCAAACATGTCTTCTGGTACTGTGGCCAAATAGCTCTACCTTTGACTCATCTGTCCAGAGCACATTGTTCCAGAAGTGCTGGTCTTTGCTGAGGTGTTCATTGGCAAACTTTAGTCTTGCCCTGATGTTCTTTCTGGACAGCAAAGGTTTCCTCCTGGCACACCTCCCATGTAGATCAAATTTGTGCAGCCTCTTTCTAATGGTAGACTCGTGCACTTTGACATCAACAGTGGCAAGAGCTACCTGTAGGTCCCGTGATGACATTCTGGGGTCCTTAGAGACTTCTTTCAGCATCTTGCGGTCTGCTCTCGGGGTGAACTTGCTGGGGCGGCCTGGCCTGAACAAGTTGGCAGTTGTTTGGAATCTTCTCCACTTGTAGATGATCTTCCGGGCAGTCGAATGATTGATTTCAAATTGTTTGGAGATCTTAATCCCTTCCCAGACTCTTAGGCATCTATAACCTTCTTTCTGAAGGCCTCAGAGAGCTCTTTTGATCTCGGCATGGTGACGCTGCACACTTCAACAACAAAGAGCAAACCAAACTAAATGTCTGAGGTTTAAATAAGACAGGTTCCTCCAAGATCCTCTCTAACGATGTTCTAATCATTTGCACCTGAGCTGGTGCACCTGATTCTAATTTTAGGTATTTGAAGTAGTGATAAATGTAGGGGTGTACTTACTTTTTCCACATGCGAAATTTGCATTTATGTTTATTTAAATTATACAATGGACTACAAAATTTGAATGTTTCATGATATTTGTTACATTATATCACCTTTATCTATCAATATTGTTGAAATGAAGATCAAATAGCTGTATGGTGAAATATGTTGAAAAAGTCAAAACTTTACATGGGGTGTACTTACTTTTTCACGTGACTGTATATGAATATATATACACACCTGCACAAAAGTATAGAACATCCTTATGATTTAGAAGCAAAGCGACAACTTAATCACAACAACAGTGTGTTACATCAATATGAATGATCATTTTTAAGGCCATTTTCCCCGCTCGAGCGGGGGTTAGTCTTGCGGGCCCCATGACCTGGTTCCCTGTTTGAGGCAATGTTTTTATGGCCGGATGCCCTTCCTGACGCCAACCCTTAGTCGCCTCTTACGATGCGCAGGGACACGGTGTACCTATTCTAAACCGGGGTGCACACCGGGATCATTCATCCCAGCAAGCTGGTACTCAATTTGCCGACCTCGGAAGGAGGACAGGCTGAGTCAACCCCCCTGGCGTTAATTCAGCGATCGACCGGGATTCGAACCCAGGATCCTATGATCCCAAGCCGGCACCCTAACCGCTTAGCCAACACCAGGCATTCAAATATGCAGTATTAATGCCCACTCCTCCACCATAGTTACACTCAGGGTGTAAATATGCAGTATTAATGTTTCAGTTACACTCAGGGTGTAAATATGCAGTATTAATGTTTCAGTTACACTCAGGGTGTAAATATGCAGTATTAATGTTTCAGTTACACTCGGGGTGTAAATATGCAGTATTAATGTTTTAGTTCCACTCGGGGTGTAAATATGCAGTATTAATGTTTCAGTTACACTCAGGGTGTAAATATGCAGTATTAATGTTTCAGTTACACTCAGGGTGTAAATATGCAGTATTAATGTTTCAGTTGCACTTGGGGTGTAAATACAACAACAACAACAACATGCATTTTAAAGGCCATTTTCCCTGCTAGAGCGGGGGTTAGCCTTGCGGTCCCCATGACAATCTTCTCCATTTTGCCCTATTTTCTGCATCTCTCCTTGTTAACCCCCTTGCCCACATTTCCTCTTCCACCATCTTTAGCCAAGTCTTTCTCGGTCTTCCCCGTCTTCTACTTCCTTCTACATTCATTTCCATCACTCTTCTCAACCAGTCACTTTCATCCTTCCTCAACACATGACCAAACCATCTCAACCTGTTCCTCTTCACAGCATCAATCACAGGCTCTATTCCCATCATCTTTCGCAATTCATCATTTGTCTTCCTCTCTCTCAACGATACTCCGCACATCCGTCGAACCATTCGCATTTCCACCCTTTCCAACCTTCGTTGCTGCTCTACGTTCATTACCCATGTCTTGCTCCCATAAATCATAACACTTCTCACACATGCAGCATACACCTTTCCCTTCAGCTTCAACGACACTCCCCTCATCATCAGCACGCCACTCAGTTCCCGAAACTTCTTCCATGCACATCTCACTCGAGCAACAACCGTTGCCGAGTCTGATCCACCTTCTCCATTCAGCATGTCTCCGAGGTAGCAAAATGTTTTCACACCTTCCAGCTTCACGCCGTCTCCAAGATCCAACTCAACATTTCCTCCATCTGCAGCTCCCTCTGTGCACACCTTACATTTGAATGTAGCTGCCACACTGGTTAATGACCCTCTCAGACCACTACATTTTTGATGAACCCACTCAGCGCACATTGCACACTGAATGGAGTTCACTCCGACACCCTTCCTACACACAGCACAGGGATACTTCCCAGTTCTTTCCACCTCACCACATGCTTTACCACTTGCCATCACCTTCGTCTTTCCGATATTCACCTTCAGACCTTTTGTCTCCATACATTCCTTCCACGTGTTCATCTTTTCCTTCAGTACATCCATATTTTCCGCAATCAACACCAGCTCATCTGCATACAACAACTCCCACGGTGAACCCTCCTTTACATTCTGAGCCAGCACCTCCATCACAGCTACAAATAGTAGTGGACTTAGTACCGACCCCTGATGCACTCCCACCTTCACCTCAAACTCACCACTGTTCCCGTCCTTCGTCCTTACAGCTGTGCGCGCTCTTTTGTACATTGCCATCACTACACTGATCAACCATTCCTCCACTCCTAACTTCCTCAATGCCCATGTCAATACTTTGCGTGGCACCCGATCGAATGCTTTCTCCAGATCAACAAACCCAAGAAACAACTTCTTCCTCTTCTCCATGTACTTCTCCTGCAACTGCCTCACAATGAAAAGCGCGTCTGTCGTTCCTCTTCCGGGCATGAATCCAAACTGCATTTCGTCATTCTTCACTTTCTTCCTTATCCTCCTCTCCAACACCCTTTCCAATACCTTCATTCCATGCTCCAATAACTTTATCGCTCGGTACGAGCCACACTCCAGAGGGTCACCTTTCCCCTTGTATAGAGGGACGAGGGTACTCGGTTCCCAATCCACTGGAATGCGGCCTTCTTTCACCACCAGATTACAGATCTCTGTCATTCTCTTCACACCCCAACTTCCTGCTGCCTTCAACATATCTCCCACAACTCCCGTAGGCCCTCCCGCTTTTCTACCCTTCATTGCTTTTATCGCTTCCTCAACTTCCTTCTCAGTTATCTTCTCTGCCGGTCCTAAAACTGGGTTACTCTCTATGTTGCCATCCCATTCATTCTCTGTATTCAACAGCATTTCCATATATCTTTTCCATCTTCCTTTAATTCCATCTGGGTCGACAACGATTTGTCCCACTTCATCCTTCAAGCAACTCACCCCCATCACATCACACCTCTCTTTCGCTATCTGCTTTGCAATCCTGGATACTGCTTTCTGACCCTCTTCCGAATCCAAGCGTTCTCCGAACATTTTCCTACATGCCTCCTGCGCCTTTGCTACCTCTTTCTTTGCAGCCTTCCTGGCTGCCTTATAACTTTCAATTGTGGTGTAAATATGCAGTATTAATGTTTCAGTTACACTCGGGGTGTAAATATGCAGTATTAATGTTTGTTACACTCAGGGTGTAAATATGCAGTATTAATGTTTCAGTTGGGGTGTAAATATGCAGTATTAATGTTTCAGTTACACTCAGGGTGTAAATATGCAGTATTAATGTTTGTTACACTCAGGGTGTAAATATGCAGTATTAATGTTTCAGTTACACTCAGGGTGTAAATATGCAGTATTAATGTTTCAGTTACACTCGGGGTGTAAATATGCAGTATTAATGTTTCAGTTACACTCGGGGTGTAAATATGCAGTATTAATGTTTCAGTTACACTCAGGGTGTAAATATGCAGTATTAATGTTTCAGTTACACTCGGGGTGTAAATATGCAGTATTAATGTTTCAGTTACACTCGGGGTGTAAATATGCAGTATTAATGTTTCAGTTACACTCGGGGTGTAAATATGCAGTATTAATGTTTCAGTTACACTCGGGGTGTAAATATGCAGTATTAATGTTTCAGTTACACTCGGGGTGTAAATATGCAGTATTAATGTTTCAGTTACACTCAGGGTGTAAATATGCAGTATTAATGTTTCAGTTACACTCAGGGTGTAAATATGCAGTATTAATGTTTCAGTTACATTCGGGGTGTAAATATGCAGTATGAATGTTTCAGTTACACTCAGGGCGTAAATATGCAGTATTAACAAATCAAAACCATTCAATGTGGTGCAGTGCTGTAAACGAGGCCCCACATCATCACAGAGGCCACCCCCACCTTATTAATAACACCGACTCCACCCCCTCATCTTCTCCTTTACTCCCGATGCATGGATCTTACCTTTCCTTGAACTCCACAATGACGTTCTCAGCCGAAATCTTCTGCACCCCCTGAAGACTCGCATAGATCTTCACAAAATTCTCCGATTGATCCCAGCCTAAAACAAGACAGTTGCACAGACACACAGATGATCATATGTGCACAGACCGACAAGACCACAAACAAAAGTCAAAATAAAATGCTTGCTAGAGAACCGAATGAGCACCACCACCAAACCATCGTTACATGGTGAACCACACGAGCACCACCACCAAACCACAGTTACATGGTGAACCACACGAGCACCACCACCAAACCACAGTTACATGGTGAACCACACGAGCACCACCACCAAACAACCGTTACATGGTGAACCACACGAGCACCACCACCAAACCACGATTACATGGTGAACCACACGAGCACCACCACCAAACCACCATTGCATGGTGAACCACACGAGCACCACCACCAAACAACCGTTACATGGTGATCCACACGAGCACCACCACCAAACCACGATTACATGGTGAACCACACGAGCACCACCACCAAACCACCGTTACATGGTGAACCACACGAGCACCACCACCAAACCACCGTTACATGGTGAACCACACGAGCACCACCACCAAACCACAGTTACATGGTGAACCACACGAGCACCACCACCAAACCACGATTACATGGTGAACTACACGAGCACCACCACCAAACCATCGTTACATGGTGAACCACACGAGCACCACCACCAAACCACCATTGCATGGTGAACCACACGAGCACCACCACCAAACCACCATTGCATGGTGAACCACACGAGCACCACCACCAAACCACAGTTACATGGTGAACCACACGAGCACCACCACCAAACCACCGTTACATGGTGAACCACACGAGCACCACCACCAAACCACCGTTACATGGTGAACCACACGAGCACCACCACCAAACCATCGTTACATGGTGAACCACACGAGCACCACCACCAAACCACCGTTACATGTATCACATGGTTACGGATGGAAGCCACAAGCTTGTACGCTCTGTGAGTGAGGGTTGTCAGGTGCGCTAGCTACATAGTTATCCTCAAAGTGAAAGATGAATGCTGGTGTATCACACCTATAATCTCAGATCGTGGTCACCTGAACCACTTGTCGACACACAATCAATGCCACCGGAACATTGTCAGATTGTCACACTTACCCAAAGTTCCGAACCGAAGCAATACGTCACATTTACAATTCTCAATTCAAACAGGTAACATGTCATCAGCACGATAGTCGACTATTGCAAATAAACCCCAAAATCTCAATTTACATATTTGTCGTCCCATTCATGGAGATAAACAAAATTAATTTGCATTTGATTGTACAAAAAATAGAAATACAACAACAAAAAGGCAGCGTCATCAGTGAAGGACCAACCAAGCACTGCAAGGAGTCACTTTGATTGGTGACGCTCAGCTGTTTGATCCAATTAGTATTTTTCACAACGGACGTTCATCTCGAGGACAAGGTGCCCAAGCGGTGCAACCTATGGCCTGCTTTGCCCAGCAGGTCTCTTCGTACTGCCAATGAGGCCAGAGCACCTGTACAACCCACCTTTGAATCTCACACTCGCACAATGGCGCGGCGGAGCCGACAGAGTGCAAATTCATTATTTAATTTAATGACAGCTGCGGAAATGAAGTGCAAGACAGGAACATGGATCAAAGGATTACCTGTGCTTTGATGCCAAATAGCAGATTTTGAAATGTCCAGTTCATAGACCTTTCAAAAGTCTGTGAATCTGGGTCGGGGGGCTTTTAAGATCACTGGGCATCACCGCGACAGCACCTCGGGCAGATAATGGTGCGTTTCCCCCCGAAAGTACACCATCAGATCTCGAAACACCGAGGCCTTATTCTGTGTTGCAAACTGTGCCAAAGCAGGCAATGGTGCATTCGTGGAAATTTCACTAACGCATCGAGCATCAATTGCACTGTTGTTTGCAAAGAGAAACAGCACCCCCTGCTGGTGGCATTGAGAAGTGCAACAACTTCTTCTATCAGAGTATTTGAGGTTGACACAAACTTTTCATTGTATAAAACCAAAACGTACAGGGGGGAGTTAATGAAACACCACCCATTCCCCTGGGCATCCCACTGGTACACATACACGGAATGTGGTAACACCTTGATGCCATCTGCATGGAAATCTTTATCACAGGTAACACAGCCACTTCAGGTGTTTTTATGCTGCTGTAGTCTGAGCTATACGATTTGTAATGGTAATATTTCAGCTTCACTCCACTCCTCTCCTCTCTCTCCCCCTAATTCTTCTCTCCTCCTCACTCCTCTCTTCCCTTTACTCCTGCCCCCCCCCCCCCCTCACTCCTTTCCAACTCTTCCTCACCCCTCTTCCCCTTCCTCCCTCACTCCTTTCCAACTCGTCCTCACTCCTCTCTTCCCTTTACTCCTGTCCCCCTCTTCCCTCTACTTCTTTCCAACTCCTCTCTTCGCATTACTCCTCTCCCCTCACTCCTCTCCACTCCTCTCCTCCCTCTACTCCCCCCCTCACTCCTCTCCAACCCCTCCTCTCCACTCTTCCCTTTACTCCTGTTCCCCTCACTTCCTCACTCCTTTCCAACACCTCTCTTCCCTTTACTCCTCTCCCCCCCCCCCCCCACTCTCCTATCCACCCCTCACTATGGCAGTTGTTCCAATCGAGCAGGTACGGCAAATATTAGAGGTAATTGAATAAACTTTTGTTCATGAAAACCTGTCCATGGTTCGGGACTTTGCCCTCAGATTCAGGTGCCAATCCGGTCATGGGCCAATTGGGAAACGCGCACTTATAACATGCATTATGGGCCGTTCAAAAATTACTAAACTCAATTTTTTCATGGAGGCAGGTACAAGCTTGAATAAACATACTGATAATCAAACATGCGACCAAAATAAAGCCAATGGAAATCTGACGCAACAAAGCTGGGCAGTGTATAATCAACAGAGCCTGTGTTAGGCCTACCACGAAACAAGATGGCGGCTATATAATTTCATCTCGGTGCGATGGTGGGTGGAGTCAAGCGACAGACGTGGGTGCGGACCGGCAGCTGCCCTATTGCAAGAGGTCATCTCTTATTCATTCAGATGGGAACACAGGACAGACACGACCAATGAGTGCACATTCCAAAAATTGACCCACAACAACAACCCCAACAACAAGGTCTTGAGTTTGAGCCCCTGCCGTGCCGTTGAATTAACACCAGGTGGGTTGGCTCAGCTTGTCATCCTTCCGAGGTCGCCAAAATGGGTACCAGCTGACTGGTCGTGGGGGGAGGTGGCGAGGGG